>NC_142173.1:44961224-45028285 GCF_029865625.1 Vigna umbellata
TTCGTCTTTTTGTTTTTACAATTTGTAGTTCAAAATTGTCTTGTTCCCCCCACTACGTGTTCTATCTAATTCCTGAACCAATATTTGTTCCTTGAAAGATGGCCTAGGGGTCATTCTCCTAGTATACTACATTTAATTGAACATTAAATTTTATTCGGGTACGGCCTCCATCAGTACACAAACACAGATTGTCTATGATGAATCTGATTTCCAAGTCACAATCCTTTAGTGCAGATCAAATTACAACAACTTTACCCACTTTCTTGCAAGAATATTGATGGGTAAGTCAACCAATTGAGCCTTGATTCTCCAAGATAGCTTCTTGAACGCTCTTATAATCAAAACTTAATGAAAATTTTAGTATCTAAAAGTGATAGCAAATTGTTGTTTTGAAACAGAAGTCAAGACGCATATATATAGGATTATTTGAATCCTGACGCATTATAATCGATTAAGGTTTTATGTAAAATGTTAAGTTTTTGCTTCTTTTTTAACAAATTATCCTGAGCATGTAAATGATTCTATAAGCACATAGGTCAGTTATTGATTGAATTGTTAGTTATAATAGATCAGTCTATTAAGGAAATGGAATTAAAGTAAACTGATTTAATCGATTAGACAACTTATGAAATCGATTAGTCTTGTACTTAAGCAACTTTTTAATCCAATTTCTATTCTAAACAGATTTACTCACTTATGAAACAGATAATGGCATTACTTTCTATTTTAATCAATTAGATAACTTATGTAATCGATTACTATAGAGCAGTTTGTCCCTGTTAAGCATACAAAGTGAAATGGTGAAATCTAACAGATTATATACTATGTTAAATCCATTATCTCATCCAGAAATGAAATTATTAATCTGTTTAATACATGATTCATTTAATACAAATGAATTATCATATCAAGCACAAACAAGATATAGATAAAACAATTTTATGTCATTTGTTGTCCAAGAAATTATAAAACCATTCTCTTGTTCATCATAAAAAACAAAGATATAAAGGTTAGGTTTAGCTCCACCTATCAATAATCTCCCCATTTTTTTATGATTACCAACAAGAAACATGTTTTCCAATTACTCTCCCCCTTTGGGCATTAACAAAAAATGGCAGAACAATTACAGGTATCAGAGTAAATATACTGATTTTGGAAGAATATAACATTTGATATGAACTGCATTTTCTAAAACGCTTGTAATGTATACAATGTAGATGAAGCAAAGAGTATTATTGCACTAATCACAGTAAGTGCAGTATATGATACATGTGTGTTAAACCCTCAGCAAGTATAACCGAATCGTATCAAGTAATAAATCTGGTAAGACCAAGTATCGTTCACCCAAACGACTCACGGCCTAGACAGTTATGTGATTTATTGATAAGTTAAGATTTGTACAAACAGTTACTTGATATTTCAATGCAAACTATTGAAAAGTAAATATGTATGCATGTATTGATCAATGGGCAAGAAGAAACAAAACACGTAATTTGAATTATACGGATGAATATGTTATTGGGGTTTATCAATTTCATCCTATCCACTCTCATGTATTCAGGAATTCATCTTTCTTCATTAATTGTTAATGCCACTTTCTAAATTACCTTAAACTCGATGTCTTGGCGAAGAAAGCCTAATCATAATCACTAGTTTACAATGTCTTGTCTCCCTAGCAATTAATCATGCATTATAGTGAGCAGAAGCTTAAAGCCAACCAACCATACTCCTATGTCTAGGTTTATACTACTGTTGGGAGAGATTCCCCAGATCTAGATTTCCCCGTATGTGTCCATATCGACAAAAACCAATAATCATACATCGCATGAGTTAAACAATGCATGTTATGAGCAAAGAGGAAAAACCCTAACAATTAATGAAAGAAAGCATGTATCTTATAAAAGATCTTGAAGAACAAATTCAATACATGAAAGTTTCAAAAGGATTACATTGACTCCCCAACAACAATAAAAGTTTAGTTCTACATCGTCATGGAAGAACTAGATGAACAATGGAATGAAAGAATGGAAGAGATAAAAAAAACCCGAGAAAGAGAAGAGGAGAGTCGTCACCATCTCCAATTCTACCCCCAAGGGGTGAAAAGTGTGTTTCTGCTTCGTTCCAACCAAAGATGATTGTCCTAGGTTAACTAAAACCTTATATAGTATTCTAAAAATTACAGAAAAGTAGGCCCAAGCCCAAAAAAGTGGCGCTCAGCCACAATAGCACGTGATCAATTCTTCCCCTCAGCGGCATTTTTCCCTTTAGCGGTGCCAACGGGTCTTTGAGAGTGCCGCTCAGCGGTAATTGGCGTTGAGCGGTACTTGCGGTTTATCTTCATTTCCACTTTTTGTGTCCTTTTCTGATTCCATCTTTGTTCCACTTCACTTCTTTCATCAAATTCATCTCAAAACCTGCAAAAATAAGGAAATCAAGCATAAAACCTGTCTAACTCTCTTATTTCCAAAAACATAAGCAAAAACTTGGTTTCAAGCTAGTTTCTAAGTCTTAAAGGTTGCTTTTGATATAAATTTTAAGTGTAAAAATAACAGTTTTTCAACTATTATCACAACCCCAATCTTAGAACTTTGCTTGTCCTCAAGCAAACAAGATGTAACTTAATCTTCCATCAATCCATTCAATGGTTCACCACATTCAAAAATCTTTCTTTCAAGATAAGTAAATACTCAATTTAGCTCATCACCAAGACTTCAACCAAGATGTGCACATGCTTTTATTGTTCACTCAATCAAATAATATCCAACAAATGCTATTTTCATGAATGATTAATCAACTAAGCAAAGATGTTATAATGTGTTCATGGAATCTAACCTCATCAGATAAAGTGTTTCACTCAAACACACAAGTGTATAAGAGGTATTCACTCATTCATTCTACTATTACAATATCACATGAATCAACTTTACCTTTCATTTAACTACAATCAAATACATTTACAAGTAAGCATCATCACAAGGACTTTACAATGGCTTATAATGTGGCTGGGCTAACAATAAAAGATGGTTTTTTTGGATCACAAAACCCTTGAGTTAAGAGAATCATCTACACACAACCATTCTTAATTATTCCCAACTATATTTTGCATTGAGCTTTTGTTTCTTTTTCTTTTGCTTTTCACATGCTTAACTTTTAGCTCAATGCTTTTTATTTTCCTTTTCTATTTTCCAACAACCCAAACTTGAACATTTATCAATACTGATGGACAAATTTATGAACACCAAATTATGATGTCACAAACTTATTTTCAATCGGCAAGTATGACCGAATCGTTCAAGTAATAAACTTAGTTAGACCAAGTATCGTTCTTCCCAAAGGACTCACGGCCTAGTTTAGTTATGTGATTTCTTAATTAACTAAGACTTACAAACGAATTAATTGGGGTTTAAAATGCAAGACAGAAAATAAATATGTATGCATGAATTTTGATCAATGGCAAAAAGCAAAAGATAAACACTTTCAATGAAATTTATGTATGGATATGTTGTTGGGGGTCAATTTCATCTTATCCACTCTCATATATTTTAGGAATTCAACAATCAAATCATCATTGTTAATGCCACTCTCTAATGTACCTTTCTAGAAGGCTTCTCCCTAATCACGAGTTCATACAATTCCTAGCATTCCTAATGATCAGTTCATAAGTGCAGGAGCTTAACGACAACCAATATAAAATTGGGAGAAATTCCCCGGATCTAGACTTCCCCGTACGTGCCCGTATCGACAAAACCAATAATCATGCATCGAATGAGTTAAACAATGCAAGCATTAAGCAAAGAGGAAAAACCCTAACTAATGATGAAAGAAAGCATAAGTCTTAATTAAAAGATGTAAAAACAGATTCCATATATGAGAGTTTCACAAGACTACATTGATTCCCCAACAAACATACAGAGTTTAGTTCACCATATTCATGGTGAACCTAGATGAATTACAATGAAAGAATGAAAGAATAAACCCTAAAAAGGTGAAGAGGAAGCCTCAGCATCCAAGATCCTCCTTCAAAGGGGTGGAAGAGAGAGTGTTTCCTTCGTTCCAGCCAGAGATACCTAACCCTAGGAAACCCTAAAGCTTATGTATCATTCGTAAATTACAAAAAGTCAAGTCCAAGCCCATTAAAGTGCCGCTCAACGGTAAAATACCGCTCAGCGGTGAATGCGTGACTTGTTTTCTCCCCTCAGCGGCCATTTTGCCCCTCAGCGGACCTTACGTGACTTCCAGAGTGCCGCTCAGCGGTAAACTACCGCTCAGCGGTGAGTGCGTGACTTGTTTTCTCCCCTCAGCGGCCATTTTGCCCCTCAGCGGACCTCCCGCAAGCTCCTGAGTGCCGCTCAGCGGTAAACTGCCGCTGAGCGGTGACTTCGGCTTCTCCTTTTGCACTTTTTATTGTCTTTTCTGATTTCATCTCTCTCCTTCTTCACTTCTTTCACCAAATTCACCTTAAAACCTGCACAAAAACACTGAAATCAAGCATAAACCTGTCCAGCTCTCTTATTTCCAAAAATATAAAGAAAAACATGATTTCAAGCTAGTTTCTAAGTGTGAAGGTTGCTTTTAGTGTCAATTTTAATCATAAAAATAACAGTTTTTCAACTGTTATCAAATACCACAAAAGGTTTTCAACTTAACTCAAGGTAAAGCTTTTCAAAGAGGGTTTTCTATCTTGTTCAAGGCTACAGGTTCAAAGGATAGAACACACAGTGTTCTCTTTTGATTGGGTTACAATCATACATTTGGCTAACAAAAGGGTTACCAACAAATGGCCTTGATCATATGATGGAAACAAGCAAATAATTTAATCATAGAAAACCTGCGCAAAGTCATTCATGCTTTTAGAGTAATAGCATTCAACAACAACTCTGGAGCTCAACATCTCACATATAAGCTCATTCACATTCCACATACACATCCTGCTTAGCATCATAATCACAATCACAACATCATCCATTTGTTCACAAAGCTTGTGAACCACCTGTATAAGCATATAATGCGCACATTCTCAACGTCAATCAATATCAAAATATCATCAAGCATTACTTATCACACAATAGTCACAAGCAAACCATCATAACAAACAAGTTTCAAATTGAGTACATCAACCCTATTCTAAAAACAAAAGCAAATAAGTTCAATATTACAAAACCAAAGATAGAAAAGATCCTGCTCTAGTGCTGATAGCATCCATCAGTAAATGCTACCTCAGCTCCTCATCAGCCTATGTTGTCATCTGTATCTTCCTCCTCTTCAGTATCTTCAACATCCTCAAATGCGTCATCATCTTCATCTTCCTCCATAGCTGAAGCTTCAGCTGCTCCAGCTCTGTTACCCTGGGCGTTCTCCTCTGGCCATGCCACCACGTTATGGAACTCGTCCATAGTCCACCTATGTGCTAGGGGTGTATCATACATCCCAATGATCATCTCAGCAGTGGCCACCTGCCCTCTGTGGATGGATTGCATCTGGGCATCTATAAGAGACATATACATGTCCCTCATCTGGAAAGGCTCTACGTCATGAGTCTCTACAGATGCCTGACTCTGTGCTGATCCTCTACCTCTACGAGAATGGCGTGGTGGAACTGGCTGAGCTGCCTCCTCACCTTCACAATACTTCCTATAATAGGCCTCATCAATGGATTTCGTCGGCCTCTCAAATGGCGGAGCAGAAGTATCCACCCCAGCTATCTTGCACAGGTGCATAATCAAGGAAGGATGCCCTAAAGGTGCCTTGTTGTTCATCGTGTTGGCACGCATATGTATTTCATTGGCAATCACTTGGCCAATGTTAATGCTCATATTTCTAAGCACATAGTAGAGGAGAAGTGCCCTGCTGACAGTAATGTCTGAAACATGAGAACACGGCTGAATGTTGGCATGAGAGAATGCCATCCAATGCTTTACAAGGGTAGTCAAGTCAGTCTTCCTAATGTTAACCACTGCACCATTTTTGTTCCTCTGGAACTGTACTCCAGGTACACATAGAAAACTCTCCACATCATCAAAATCAGTTCCTTCCTCCATGTAGAGAGCAAACTGACACTGCTCACCAACCCATTCAGTATTTAAAAATTCGTTGATAGAGTCAGGATCATACCGAATGGCGTAGCCTCTAACATAGCTCAAATAATCCTCAGCAGGATGATTACCCAACCTCCTTGCGTTGGTGTAAAATTCTTTCACCACTACTATATTAGCTGGTGTAGGGTATGCGACTAGTCTCCTCCAATTTCTGCTCACCAATTGCTCTCCAAACTGTGGAGTTAGTCCAGCTTTCCTTTCCATTAGGAGCCTCCTATCTTGGAAAATCTTGAAGTGCTTCTCATGCTTGCGAGAAAGGAACTTGCTAGAATGGGTGTGTTCTGATTCCTTATCCTTCCTCTTGGACGCAGTAGTCTTGAATCTCTTGCTTGACGAGGAGGCCATCCCTACATCAAACACAATTCATAAAACCAGAAGACATATTGTTAATCATTAGTAAACCAAAACCAACACCCAAAAACCATGCCAAACCACCGTTGAGGGCAACAGACCCCCTCAGCGCAACCTGCACTTCCAACCACCAAGCAAAGGAAGCATAAAAGCAACTCTGCCAGAATCGCGCTCAGGGGAAATTTCCGCTGAGCGGCGATTCTATAGATTTTTCAAAACTTCTTTTTGAAAGTCCTATTCTTCACCCACATGCAATCTACTTTGTTCCAAACCCAAATCAAGCAGTTTAATCGGTTCAAACAACAATTCATTCATCAAATCCTGCATAAAAATCAAAATCCCTAAAGAATCATGCTTAAACTACTACGTTCATATCAATTCATGCTTTCAAGAACCCTAGAATTAAAATTACTTGAACATACTTGGGTGGAGATGCTAGATCAATGAAAAATGCTATGGAATTTGAAGAAAACAGCCCCCAATTTTAGTGCTCTCACCAAACCCCAAACTTGGATGGAACCCTAGTGAGAAATGTGAATGGAAGAGAGGTTTTGTAAAGGGGGAAAGATGGCAAAAGTTTAAACAACTCTTGAGAAAGTGTTTAAGAGTGTATGGGAAGAGGGAAATATGAAAATAGAGGTAAAATCTGATAAGTGTGAAAAACAGATGTTTTGACACTTATAAAGGATCTCAATTTTGTAATTATTCATGTTATTACTCAGTGAAAAGTCGTAATAGGAAGTAGATTGTGTTGTAAATTATTGTTCAGGAAAAGTTGTACAAAAGTGAAATTGTCAGCCAATTCTCGCATAGCATAAGCAAAATTCGCAGAGCCAGGAGAATACATTCGCACAGCGCACCACCATTGGTTCGCTGAGCGAATCATGCCAGTTTGGAGATTTCAAGTCTTGAATTCGCACAGCGCATCAGAGGCTGTGCGCTTAGCGAGTTGGTGCAGTTGAGTGCTGAATTAATTTTAATTCGCACAGCGAATCTGCTTCTGTGCGCTGAGCGAATGGAGCAGTTTTATGAGAAATAAACCGTCTTTTAAAAGACGTGCTTTGAAGGAGAACAGGGGAAAAAAAATAGAATTGGTGGAGAAGAACTGCTCTGGAGACCATCAGGAGACCTCTCTGAAGACATCAAGACTGCACATCATGCAAGGAATTGCAGAAATGAGTATGTTTGTGATGTCTAGGATAGGCTAAACTTTTATTCGTTGGAATTGACTGTAATGGCTGACATTTGATGTAATCTTTCCTGTTCAATATAAATTGTGTTCGTATGCTTTTCTTGTTTACTTTTTATTTTATTTTACGGAAGTAAAATAAACTTGTTTTTATATTTAAATTGTACTGGGAAGTAAATTTGAGTATTAACGCAAGAAAAGCAACCAGAAGGAAAGATGCTAGGAATAGTTTCAATTCTCCTGGTCATCAATAACATCGTTCTTAATGCAAAGTTTATGTTTACTTACTTAAGGAATTAAGAATTGAACATAATTCTTTAGAACTTGTTTTAAGGAATTAAACCAAGATACTGTGATGTTGATGTGTGAACGCAAGTTATATTGCTCAGATTAGTCACTGTAATGTGGTCATGAAGTCAATTCCAATGAAGCTTTCTTTAAATTTTAATTTCAATTTTAAATTGTCATCTAGCTTGAAACTGTTAATTCACCTATATTTTGTTGTTCAATTGATTTTGATAAATAAATTTTAATTGAATAACGTAACACAAATTCCCTGAGGAGAACGATACTTTATTTATCACTGTATTACTTGTA
Organism: Vigna umbellata; assembly: GCF_029865625.1. Lineage (NCBI taxonomy): Eukaryota > Viridiplantae > Streptophyta > Magnoliopsida > Fabales > Fabaceae > Vigna > Vigna umbellata. The sequence continues at coordinate 44,969,457 of NC_142173.1, forward strand.
ACGATTTGGTATACTTGCCAAAAAGTTATCAAGTTTTTGGCGCCGTTGCCGGGGAATTTGATTGTTTTGTTATTTCAATTAGTTGTTTATCAATTTCAATTTTGTTCCTATCTCTGTAAATTCATTGTTTTAGTTTTCTGTGTATCTGTATATATTGTGTTTTGTTCCTGTTGTTATTTCTTGGGTTTGTCATTGGAGATTTTTGTTCTGCATGCCACGCAGAACAAAATCTGAGGATTTATTGTTTGATTCTGAGATTGAAAGGACATCCCGTAGAAATAATAGTAGGCGTAGAAAAGAAAATAAAAAAAAGAAGCTAGAGAATCCAGCTTGTCTTCAAACGCTTATTCTTCATCTGACAAAGAGGGTAAAAAGATGGAGGAAAACGAGGATAATGAACAAAGAAGGCGTACGTTGGAAGATTATGCTTCAGTGACTGTACCTACATCTTTCAACAGTATAGCCAAACCTGTGATAATTGCGGCTAACATGGAAATGAAGCCAGCATTGATACATCTTGTTCAAAGTAATCAGTTTTCAGGATTGTCACACGAAAATCCTTATGATCATCTGGCAACTTTTAATGAATATTGCAACACTGTGAAAATGTTGAATGTGTCAGAGGATGCAATCAGACTTAGTCTTTTTCCATTTTCCTTGGCAGGCAATGCCAAGAAATGGTTAAATTCTTTTCCTGAGAGAAGTCTGACAGGTTGGGATGACGTTGTGTCAAAGTTTTTGCATAAGTATTTCCCTCAATCAAAAATAAACAAAGGCAAGCAAGAGATATCCTCTTTTCAACAGGAACCTGAAGAGACTTTGAGTCAGACATGGGATAGGTTTAAGGGATTGTTAAGAAAGACTCCCATACATGGATTTGATGTCCCCACTCAATTGAACCTGTTCTTAGGAGGGTTAAAATCTCACACAAAATTGATGCTAGATGCCTCAGCAGGAGGTAACATTAGGTGGAAGACACCTGATGAAGCTCATGAAATTATTGAAAATATGGCATCAAGCGACAATGATGTTCAGGGTGAGAGAGGACAAAATCAAAAGAAGGGAATGTTTGAGTTGCAATCCCAAGATGCCTTATTAGCCCAAAATAAAATTATGACTCAACAGCTTGAGTCTCTGATGAAAAAGGTATCACAATTACAAATTCAAAATGTATCACAGGCACAACATACTGTCCAAGGATGTGAACTGTGTGGTGGAGAGCACCAAAATGGACAGTGTGCTATTCAGTCTAATGCAAAGGAAGAGGTCAATTATATGGGAAATCAAGGCCGTTCAGGAAATTATGGAAATTATAATCAAGGCTGGAAACCTCATCCTAACATGGGTCAGGCTAGTTCTAGTAGACCACCACAACAACAGTTTCAACAACAACCTACTCTTTCTGATAGGACATCCAAGCTTGAAGAAACTTTGCAACAATTTATGCAAGTATCCATCTCCAACCATAAAAGCACTGAAGCTTCTATTAGAAACTTGGAGACACAAGTGAGTCAAATTGCAAAGAAGTTGGATGAGACATCTGAAAAGAAATTTGTGGCTAAGAATGAAGTTCACTCCAGGGAGGAATGTAATGTCATAATAACCAGAAGTGGAAAAGAAGTGGGGTTTGATTCCAAGGAGAAGCCGACAAATAAAGAGGTTGAAGCACACATAGAGGATGATCAAAAGGAGGTGATTGAAGAAGAAGAATGTAGAAACAGGAATGAAGCTGGAAGACAAAAAGAGCAAGTGTTGGTGGAGCAACTTCCTTATCCTAAAAATACTTCACAGAAGGATAAGGAAAGACAAATGGATAGGTTCAAGAAGATATTTAATCAACTTGAGATTACTTTGCCCTTGACTGAAGCACTGCAACAAATTCCTGCTTATGCAAAATATGTGAAGAAATTCCTCAGTAAAAAGAAGAAGTATTTAGATGAGGAAACACTTGAAGTGCAAGGAAATTGCAGTGCAATTATGCAGAAAGCTCTACCTCCAAAAGTCAAAGATCCAGGGAGTTTCACTATCCCTTGCACCATTGGAAATCACAATATAGGGAAGGCTCTTGTTGACTTAGGTGCTAGCATTAATTTGATGCCCCTATCTATTCTCAAAAAGATTGGTGGCCTTGAAGTCAAGTCAACAAGAATGATCTTGCAAATGGCAGATAGGTCCATTAAGCATCCATATGGTGTAGTGGAAGATGTGGTGATTAAAGTTGATAACCTAAAATTCCCTGTTGATTTTGTAGTCATGGAAATGGAGGAAGGTGTAGATATGCCTCTCATTCTTGGTAGACCTTTCATGAAGACAGCTAAGGTTGTCATTAATGTTGATGATGGAACTGTAAAATTAAAAGACCAAGATGAAGAGGTGATATTTAATGTCTTTAAAGAGGTGGAGAAAAATCAAGAGGAAAAGACTAGTTCCAAAGTAAAAGATGAAGTTTTAGCAATTACTAGTCTTTCAAGGCAAGTTGCCAAGTTGGCCAAGAATAATCTTAATTGTTTCAATCCAAAAGTGAAGGAAAGAGATAAAGATAAGGAAAAGCAAAGAGTTCATCAACAAATTGAAGTGAAAAGTGATGAACTCAAACCTGGAAAACCTGTGAATCTGAAGAACAGGTTATGGGTCATCAAGGACATAAAGGCAAATGGAGTACTCGAAATTGAGGCTCCATATTCAAGAAGAATTAAGTTGGTGACAAGAAAGTTACTCAGAAAATGTTGGTGTCATGAGAGGAAGAAACACACCAACATCAACAATCCAACTTAACCATGAGATTCTGGGTCAAGCTAGTGACGTTAAAGAAGCGCTTGCTAGGAGGCACCCTAGCACATGTTTGTATATATTTGTGTTTGTTGATTGTGTTTGCTGTAATTTTTATGTTGAGTGTGGAGAGGATGTGCTGTGACGCACTTGTCGCATAGCGCACAGCTGAGGTGCGCTAGGCGAGAAGTTGAAATTTTTGGAAGCTAGAGTGTATTCGCACAGCGCACACCATGCGCTATGCGAGTGTGTAGAGTCTCGCACAGCGAATCCTATGCGCTTTGCATCTAGTATTGAATTAATTTATTCGCATAGCGCATAAGACAAGCTGAGCGAGCAATGGTTGTGGGAGCTGAAGGCTTAATTTTCGCTTTGCGAAAACAGCAGAGCGAAAACTGTATGTGAGAAGGAAAGTTGTGCTTTTTCGCACAGCGCATAGCTGAAGTGCGCTCTGCGAATTAGTATTTTTTAAAAAAAAAAAAAAAAAAAAAAAAAAAAAAAAAAAAAAAGAAAAAAAAAATGATTTTCGCATAGCGCACAACCCTTGGTGCGCTGTGCGAAAGATGAAAAAAAAAAAAAAATAAATTAATAAAACGTGTGTCAGTGTGCATTAACTGCACACCGATTCGCATAGCGCGCACACCTTCGTGCGTTATGCGAATCTACACTGCGAAGGGTTATTTCAGAAAATAACCTTTCACTTTCACTTCCATATTATCATTTCCCAACTCTATCTTTCTGTCTCTCTCACGTTCGCACAGCGCCAGTGACCATTTCTTCTCTGTTTCCACCACAATCAACCACTTTGCTTGTGGTTCTGATCACCCTTGCATCTCCACTTCTCTCCATTGTTCCTTCTTTCTCATCAAGGTTGGTTTTCTTTTCTTCTCTGAAGTTTCTGTTCATAGTTTTGTTCATAGGATTTCATTTGTCTAGGAGATCCATGCTTCTGTTTTGTCCATGTTTTAGTAGTCCATATTGGCTGTGCGAACGTAGAGTTGCTCCATAGGAAATGATTTAATCTGGTTTGCTCCACTGCCAAGTGAATAACTCGCAGAGCGCACCACATCTGTGCGCAGGGCGAGCTCCACTGATTTCGCACAGCGACACCCGTCGCAGAGCGAACAATGATTCATTTTGTTTCCCTGTCTTCACAATCGCATAGCGCACAGACATGTGTGCGCACAGCGAGACTTGGTAATTTCGCACAGCGACACTGGTCGCATAGCGAGAGGAAAATCCCCTTTTTCCAAAAATACGAGTTTATTCGCTTAGCGACAGCATTCGCATAGCGAAACTGCTCAGGCAGAAACCTTCCCTTGCTTCAATTTTCTGTTCTAATCCATCCTATGCGTCTGTTTGCACTGTTTCTTGATATTTGCAGATGGCACCTCCAAAATCTACTCAAGAGAAAAAGAGGAAGACCACAAAAGGGTCTTCTTCTAGATCACAACCGGCACAAGCACAGGAGGAGAACCTGGTTCTCAACTATGATCAGAACCGGTTTGTTTCAGAGATAGCCCAGGAGCGTTTCACGCAAAACATTATGGGCAGAGGACTGTTGCCCGAGAGAAGGATTGAATTGAACCCTGGGGAGTATGACCACATCTGGGCAGAAGTTGAGAGAAGAAAATGGGACTATGTATTAGCAACTCTGCCAGATGAAATTGATGAAGTGTTGGTGAAAGAGTTTTATGCAAATGCTTGGGACCCTGAGCGAGCACAGTCACCTAACACGCGAGCTTCTACAGTGAGAGGCAAACTCATTCGCTTTGACAGGAAGGCTCTGAACAGGCTGATGCACACTCTCATGTACATCCCCTATCCACTTGGGACCTTTATGTCAGGACATCCTGACCATGATTTGATTGCCTCCACTTTGTGCTTACCAGGTTATGGGTATCAGCTAGGTACTACTGGTACACCAGTGCGGATATTGAGGAAGCATTTGAACTCACTGGCCACTATTTGGAGCACATTTTCTTTCACCAACATCTGCCCCAACTCTCATACATCTGATATCAACCTGGAACGCTCCTATTTGGTGTATGGCATTATCACAGGTATTGATATGGATATCGGAGCGTTCATTTCTCAGGAGATTGCTCTTATGGCTGATAATGACGCCTGTAAACTTGGCTTCCCTGCGTTGATCACTGCCTTATGCAAGGCGAATGGAGTTACAGGGGTCTCAGACATCACTCTGAAACTGCAACCTCCCCTCAACAAAAGATTCTTTGACCGTAACTGTGCTAACAGGGGAGAGTTGTCTGCTGAGCATGCCCCTCCTCCAGTTCCTCCTCCACGTCGGAATGTCAGAGCTAGACCACCTGTAGCGCCGTCTGTTCCTTCACCTGATCTTTTCACACGCTACATGCAGCAGAGTCTGGCTCGTCAGGACGATATCCGCGACTGGTGCACTAGTATGAGGCAGGGTCAGGTGTCCTTACAGGAGAGCATGTATCATTTGTCCTTGGGCATCCCTGATTTTCCTCCAGACTCACTGATGAGTGGGGCCCAGTTTGCAGAGCATATTCCATGGCCTGAGGGCAGGCCAGAGTCTAGGTGGGGGAGTGCCTTTCCAGGAGCACCAGAGCCAGAGTTAGATGAGCAGGAGGACATGATGGCAGGTGATGGTGATGAGGAAGAAGAGGAGCCAGATCCCAGATGGGTACAGCAGAGTTATCATTCGCAGGAGAGCCAGTGGAGATCCAGGCCAGATGCGTCCTGGTAGAGTGCTGATGGACAGATGTTATTGATGTGTTATTTATGTTTTTGTTATGTTGTTTTTAGATGTTTCAGTTTAGATGTTATTGTGGAACTCAGTTTATTTGTGATGTTGGTTGTGGTTGTAAAGACTTTGAGGTTTTGATTTAATGACTATGCATTGTCTGATTAAGTTATGTGATTCCTGATGATGATGACATGTATGTTTGTGGTTACTGTGCTTCAAAATTTTTATCTGTGTGTATGAATATGACCAGATTTGTGAGTGTTGAGCACATATACTGATTGAGAGATATTGAATTGTCTGGATATGGACTTGGATTTTGCATGATTTTGATTCTATGTACACACTCTTTTTGGTTAAGGATGAAAAAGGCCCTGTTTGTATTGATCATATAGCTACTTGGCCAGATAGCCAACCTTGAGACACTGTGATACATTTGTGAACCTTTTGAGCCTTGAAAATTTTTTTTTTTTCTTTTCCCTCCTTGAGCCTATTAGATGATATCCTACCTTACACCTTAGAAGAGAACATGTATTATGTTTTAAAGGAGGTTAAGGTTGAATTCAAGTTTGGGGGAAAGAAAAAAATATGAAAAAAAAAAAAAAAAAAAAAAAGAAGCTCAAAATGAAAGAAAAGGTTGAGCTGTGAAAGAAAATGGTATGTGATGAATGATATATTTTGGGATTTGAGTACTGTATTGGGAATTGAAGTTGTTCTCTTCTTAATAGGTGTCTTTGAATCCAAGAAAAACCATGATTCTTTTTCTAGCCAAGCCAAGCCTTAACCTGAAAAGACCTTTTGACTTAACCAATAGTGTGTGAAGTGTGTGAATCAAATGAAATGCAAAAGCTGATGAAGTTCTATGACAATTCTGCTGTGAGGACAAACACTGTGAGTGGTGAGAATGATAAATGTTGATCTGGTTTTACATATTCTATACACAGGTGAATTTTTGAGTATTGTACTATGTCATACCTGTTTAAATCTTTAGGAATGCATGTGATTTGTCTGATGTGTAAAGTCATTCTATCAAAACGTCAAAGGTGTGTTATGTGTTGTTCATATGTTTCTGTTATTTCCTGAGGGCATGAAATAGTTCAAGTTTGGGGGAGTTTGATAAGTGTGAAAAACAGATGTTTTGACACTTATAAAGGATCTCAATTTTGTAATTATTCATGTTATTACTCAGTGAAAAGTCGTAATAGGAAGTAGATTGTGTTGTAAATTATTGTTCAGGAAAAGTTGTACAAAAGTGAAATTGTCAGCCAATTCTCGCATAGCATAAGCAAAATTCGCAGAGCCAGGAGAATACATTCGCACAGCGCACCACCATTGGTTCGCTGAGCGAATCATGCCAGTTTGGAGATTTCAAGTCTTGAATTCGCACAGCGCATCAGAGGCTGTGCGCTTAGCGAGTTGGTGCAGTTGAGTGCTGAATTAATTTTAATTCGCACAGCGAATCTGCTTCTGTGCGCTGAGCGAATGGAGCAGTTTTATGAGAAATAAACCGTCTTTTAAAAGACGTGCTTTGAAGGAGAACAGGGGAAAAAAAATAGAATTGGTGGAGAAGAACTGCTCTGGAGACCATCAGGAGACCTCTCTGAAGACATCAAGACTGCACATCATGCAAGGAATTGCAGAAATGAGTATGTTTGTGATGTCTAGGATAGGCTAAACTTTTATTCGTTGGAATTGACTGTAATGGCTGACATTTGATGTAATCTTTCCTGTTCAATATAAATTGTGTTCGTATGCTTTTCTTGTTTACTTTTTATTTTAGTTTACGGAAGTAAAATAAACTTGTTTTTATATTTAAATTGTACTGGGAAGTAAATTTGAGTATTAACGCAAGAAAAGCAACCAGAAGGAAAGATGCTAGGAATAGTTTCAATTCTCCTGGTCATCAATAACATCGTTCTTAATGCAAAGTTTATGTTTACTTACTTAAGGAATTAAGAATTGAACATAATTCTTTAGAACTTGTTTTAAGGAATTAAACCAAGATACTGTGATGTTGATGTGTGAACGCAAGTTATATTGCTCAGATTAGTCACTGTAATGTGGTCATGAAGTCAATTCCAATGAAGCTTTCTTTAAATTTTAATTTCAATTTTAAATTGTCATCTAGCTTGAAACTGTTAATTCACCTATATTTTGTTGTTCAATTGATTTTGATAAATAAATTTTAATTGAATAACGTAACACAAATTCCCTGAGGAGAACGATACTTTATTTATCACTGTATTACTTGTAACGATTTGGTATACTTGCCAAAAAGTTATCAAAATCGCAGCCTAGGGTATAAAAATACCCTAATAGGCCCTACTCCTGCTAAGCCCAAATGGACCAAACAATTAAACCCAAGTCTGCAGTGTTACCGCCAGCGGAAATTTCCGCTGAGCGGCACTTGCATGACATATTCTCCTTCTTCCTAGCTCGCCCTAGTTGTCTTATACTCATCGCTCTTACTCACTTCATGCCTTTAAGTTCTCCCATTACTCAAACATTTAATCCCTATCATGCAACTAAAGCAAAATCAAAATAAACCAACAAAATAAAGCAAATCAACTGGGTTGCCTCCCAGGTAGCGCTTGTTTAACGTCACGAGCCTGATCCAAAATCCACCAACACCCATCAGTACGTGCAAACCTTTCTTACCAACACCCATAAGAAGGTGTAACAAACCTAGTATCCCTCAATAGATACTTAACCACCTAGCATCCATCAATAGATGCTATAACCAAAAGTCTCAACATACAAAAATGTCCAAAGTTTATAAAATTACATTAACCAAAAATAAAAACTAGAGAATTAATGCTTTTTAATCACTAGGATGCCTCCCCGCAAGCGCTCTTTTAATGTCACTAGCTTGACCCAGTAAAGTTCAATTTCCATCTTCCATGTTGGTGTTCATCTTTTTGTCATCACACCAACTCATCAACTGCTTCCGATCCACCTCTTTGACTCTTCTCGAATATGGAGATTCTATCTCTATCAATCCATTCTCTTTATAGTCTTTCACAACCCACAACTTGTTCTTGAATCTTACCTGTTTACCAAGTTTGAGTTGTGCTTGCATCAAGTCATCATGAACCATCCTTCCTTTGCTATCTTTTTCTTCTTCCTTAACCTGGGACAAGAAACAATTTTTACCTTTGAAGTCCGGCTTTGCATCTTTAAAGCTAGTCATGGGTATATCTTGACAAGTAGCTTTATGACTAGCCTCCTCCTTTTGCATCTGCTGCTTTTCTTTGAAGACATCAACAACCACCCTTTCTTCTTGGTCCTGAAGCACTATCATTCCTTCATCTACATCAATGATGACCTTGGCCGTTTTCATAAACAGTCTTCCAAGAATAACAGGAATCCTTTCATCCTTCATCTCCATCACCACAAAGTCCACCAAAAATTGTAGTTTGCCTACACAAACCATAACATCTTCAACTACACCATAAGGCTTCTTTGAAGATCCATCCGCTATTAGCAAATTCATTTCTGTTGGTGATGACAAATTTATGAACACCAATAATGATGACATCGAATGAGTTAAACAATGCATGCTTTGAGCAAAGAGGAAAAACCCTAACTAATGATGAAAGAAAGCATGTATCACAAATATGATGTTTAAACACAAAATTCCATATATGAGAGCTTCAAAAGATTACATTGATTCCCCAACAACAAGAAGAGTTTAGTTCACCATATTCATGGTGAAACTAGATGAAATACAATGAAAGAGTGAAAGATAAAACCCTAGAAAGTTGAGTAGGTAGCCTTAGCATCCAAAATCTTCCTCCAAGGGGTGGAAAGGTGTGTCTTTGCTTCGTACTCTACCAAAGATACAAACCCTAGGAAGTCCTAAAGCTTATATACTATTCTAAAAATTACAAAAAAGTAAGCCTAAGCCCAAAATAATGGCGCTCAGCGGTAAAATATCGCTCAACGGTAAGTGCGTGTGTTGAATTCTTCCCCTCAGCTGCACTTTCACCCCTCAGCGAAATTGTTGCTTTTAGTATCAATTTTAAGCATGAAAATAACAGTTTTTCAACTGTTATCACAACCCCAAACTTAGAACTTTGCTTGTCCTCAAGCAAACAAGATGTAACTCAATCTTCTACCAATCAATACAATGGTTCACTCCATTCAAAAATCCTCTTTTCAAGATAAGTAAGTACTTAATTAAGCTCATGACAAAGACTTCAATCAAGACATGCACATGCTTTAGTGTTCACACAATCACCTAATATCCAACAAATGCTACTTTTCATGAATGATCAATCAACAAGCATGGATGTTCATGTGCTCATGGAATCTTTCCTCACTAAATAAAGTGTTTCACTCAAACACAAGTGTATAAGAGGTATTCACTCATTTACTCTACTATCACAATGTCACATGAATTGACTTTGCCTTTCATTTAACCACAATCAAATACATTCGCAAGCATGCATCATCACAAGGACTTTTTAATGGCTTATAATGTGGGTGGGCTGACAAGAAAATTGGTTTTTCTAGATCACAAAACCCTTGAGTTAAGAGAATCATATAAACGGAATCATTCTTACTTATTCCCAACTTTCCTTTGCATTGAGCTTTGCTTTTTCTTCTCTTTTCTTTCTCTTTTTCTTTTTCTTTTCACGTACTTAGTTCTTAGCTCTTAGCTCAATGCTTTCAACTTCCCTTTCATAACTTCCCAACAACCCCAAACTTGAACATTTATCAATACCACCAGATATTTTCTACTTAACTAAGGTAAAGCTTTTCACAAGGGGTTTTCAAATCATGTTCAAGGCTAAGGGTTCAAGGGATAGAACACATAGTGCTGCTCTCTTTTGTGGGCTAAAATCATGCATTTGGCTAATAAAAGGGTTACCAACAAATGGCCTTGATCATATGATGCAAACAAGCAATTGATTCAATCATAGAAAACCTGGGCAAAGTCATTCATACTTTCAAAGTAATAACATTCAATCACAACAACTCTAGAGCTCAAATCCTCACATATAAGCTCATTCACATTCCACATATACATATCCTGCTTAGTATCATAATCACAATCACAACATCATGCATTTGTTCACAAAGCTTGTGAACCATCTGTATAAGCATATAATGTGCACAATCTGAACATCAATCAACATCAAAGCATCATCAAGTATTACTTATCAAACAACAATCATAAGCAAACCATCATAACAGACAAAGTTTCCAATTAAGTACATCAAACCCTATTCTAAAAATAGAAGCAAATAAGTTCAATAATATAAAACCAAACAAAAGCATAAAATTAATCTTTCTATAGTGCTGATAGCATCCATCAGTAAATGTTATCTCAGCTCCTCATCAGTCTGTGCTGTTATCTGTATCCTCCTCCTCTTCCTCATCTTCAGCATCCTCAAATGCGTCATCTTCAGCATCATCAGTACCATCTTCATCCTTCTCCACAGCTGAAGCTTCAGCTGCTCCAGCTCTACCGCCTTGGGCCTGCTCCTCTGGCCAAGCTACCACATTATGGAACTCATCCATAGTCCACATGTGTGCTGGAGGTGAATCATACATTCCAACAATCATCTCAGCAGTGGCCACCTGCCCTCTACGGATAGACTACAACTGTGCACCTATAAGAGACATATACATGTCCCTCATGTGGAAAGGCTCTGCTTCATGTGTCTCTGCAGATGCCTGACTCTGTGCCTATCCTCTTTCTCTGTGAGGATGGCGTGGTGGAACTGGCTGAGCTGCCTCCTCACCTCCACAGTATTGTCTGTAATAGGCCTCATCAATTGCTTTCCTTGGCCTCTCAAATGGTGGAGAAAGTATCCAACCCAGCTATCTTGCACATGTGTGTGATAAAAGAAGGATGTCCTAAGGGTGCTTTGCTATTTATTGTGTTAGCACACATCCGTATCTCATTAGCTATTATCTGTCCAATGTTGACATTCAAATTCCTGATTGCACAGTAGAGGAGGAGTGTCTAGCTAAGAGTGATGTCTAAAACATGAGAACATGGCTGAATGTTGGCATGAGAAAATGTCATCCAATACTTTGCAAGAGGGTTCAAGTCAGTCCTCCTAATGTTCATCATAGAACCAGTTCCGTTCCTCTGAAAATGTCCTCCAAGTACACATAGAACACTCTCCACATCATAAAAATCAATGCCTTCTTCCATACATAGAGCAAACTGGAACTGCTCACCAACCCATACAGTAACCAAGAAGTTGTTGATAGAGTCAAGATCATACCTAATAGCGTGGCCTCTAACATAGCCTAGGTAATCCTCACCGGGATAATCACCAATCTTCCTTGCATTGGTGTAAAATTCTTTCACCACATCTATATTGGCTGGTGCAGGGTATGTGGCTAGCTTCCTCCAATTCCTTCCCAGTAGTTACTCTCCAAACTGAGGAGCAAAGTTAGGTATCATTCCAACTTTCTTCTCCATAAGGAGCCTCCTATCTTGGACCACCTTAAAATGCTTCTCATGTTTGCGAGATAGGAACCTACTAGAGTGGGGTTCTTCTGGTTCCTTATCTTTCCTTTTGGATGCCATGGTCTTCACTATTTTTCCTGAAGAGGATGTCATTCCTACATCAAACACATATTACAAAACCAGAAGACATATTGTTAATCATTAGTAAACCAAAATCACCCCTCAGCGCCACCAGTGCATCAATCCAGTACAAAATTCAGCCAAAAACCAAAGTCTGTCAGAGTGCCACTCAGCGAAAATTTACCCTTGAGCAGTGATTCTGCAGATTTTTTGAAAAACACTCTTTTGACCTTTCCTAACTCCACCCACATACAGTTTTCATGCTTCCAGATAAAAATCAATCAGTTCAATCGGTTCAAACATCAATTAATTCATCAAATCATGCATAGGAATCAAAACCTCTAAAAGTTCATCCTTCAACAATCAAATTCATGCTCTAGAACCCTAGAATGAAAAATGCTTGACTTACTTGGGTGGAGATGCTAAATGTGTAGAGAATGGTTTCAAACTGTGAAGTACAATGATGCTCTCTCCCAACCCCAAACTTAGATAGAAAATAGTTAGAAAGTGAGTGGAAGGGAGATTTTCTCAAGAGGAATGAAGGGAAAAATGTAGAGAACCTTTGGAAAAGTGTTTAGGAGTGTGTGTGCAGAGAAGAATCTGAAAATAGAGGCCAAGGCGTGACTTAGGGTATAAAAATACCCTAATGGGCTCAGGTTCCGCTAAGGGGCAACCTAAGCCCATTTTGCGATACCACCGCTCATCGGCAATTTGCCGCTCAACAACAATTTGCCGCTCAGCAGCACTTTCGTGCTGTGCTTTTCTTCTTCCTAGCTTAACCTAGGTGTCTTCTACTCATGCCCCTCACTTTCTCCCTGCAATTAAGTTCTCAGCTCACTCATGCATCCAATTCCCTATCATGCAACTAAAGCAGAACAAAAAACAAAAATACAATCAATCAACTGGGTTGCCTCCCAAGTAGCGCTTGTTTAACGTCACGAGCCTGACTTAAAAATCAACCAACACATATCAGTAGGTGTCAAACCTAGTAACTTTCAGTAGATACTTAACCACCTAGCATCCTTCAGTAGATGTTATACCCAAAAATTTACAGAAGTAATGTCCAAGTTTATAAAAATTTACATAACCAAAATAAAATCAAAAGAAAAATTGTCCTCAAATCACTAGAATTCCTCCCAACAAGCGCTCTTTTAACGTCACTAGCTTGACCCAATAAAGCTCATGTTTCATCTTCATGGTTGATGTTCATATCACACCAACTCATCAACTGTTTCCGGTCCACTTTTCTGACTCTTCTGGAATGTGGAGACTCTATCTCTATCACCTCATTTTCTTTGTAGTCTTTCACAACCCACAACTTGTTTTTGAATTTCACAGGTTTACCAAGTTGGAATTGTTCTTGCATCCAGTCATCATGGACCTTTCTTCCTTTCCCATTGTTTTCTTCTTCCTTTACCTGAAACAAAAAACAATGTTTACCTTTGACATTTGGCTTTTCATCTTCAGGGATAGTCATGAGTACATCTTGATATGTAGCTTTATGACTAGCTTCTTCCTCCTGCATCTGCCTCTCTTCTTTGAAGACATCTACAACAACTTTTTCTTCTCGGTCTTGGAACACCACTATGCCTTCATCCACATCAATGATGACTTTGGCCGTTTTCATAAAAGGTTTGCCGAGAATAATGGGTATCCTCTCCTCCTTCATTTCCATCACCACAAAGTCCACCAAGAACTATAGTTTGCCTACACAAACTATAACATCCTCTGCTATACCATAGGATTCTTTGAGGATCCATCTTCCATTAATAAATTCATCTTTATAGGCTTCACATCAAGATCACCAATCTGCTCAAGTAAGGAATAAGGCATCAAGTTAACACTTGATCCTAAATCAATTAAAGCCTTCTTTATCCTTTTCTTCCCTATAGCGCATTGATAACAGTTGAAAAACCGTTATTTTCATGCTTAAAATTGATACTAAAAGCAACCTTTAACATTTAGAAACTAGCTTGGAATCATACTTTTGTTCATGTTTTGTGAAATAAGAGAGCTGGACAGGTTTATGCTTGATTTTAGTGTTTTATGCACGTTTTAAGGTGAATTTGGTGAAAGAAGTGAAGAAGGATAGAGAGGGAATCAGAAAAGACATAAAAAGTGCAAAAGGAGAAGTCGCAATTACCGCTCAGCGGCAGTTTACCACTGAGCGGCACTCAGAAACCCACGTTCGCTCCGCTGAGGGGTGAAAATGACGATGAGGGGAAGAATCAACTTCACGCACTTACCGTTGAACGGTAGTTTACCGCTGAGCGACACTATTTTGGGCTTGCGCCTAATTTTATGTATATTTTAGAATAGTATATAAGCTTTAGGACGTCCTAGGGTTTGTATCTTTGGCTGAGACGAAGCAAACACTCACTTTTCCACCCCTTGAAGGAAGATCTTGGATGCTCACGCTACCTCCTCATCTTTCTAGGGTTCTATCTTTCATTCTTTCATTATTGTTCATCTAGTTTCACCATGAATATGGTGAACTAAACCTTGTATTGTTGTTGGGGAATCAATGTAGTCTTGTGAAACTCTCATATATGGAATTTGTGTTAACATCTTATTTTAAGATACATGCTTTCTTTCATCATTAGTTAGGGATTTTCCTCTTTGCTTAAAGCTTGCTTTGTTTAACTCATTCAATGCCATGATTATTGATTTTGTCGATATGGGAACGTACGGGGAAATCTAGATCCGGGGAAATTCTCCCAATAGCATATTGCCTAGACATAGGAATATGAGGGTTGGTTGCCGTTAAGCTTCTGCACTTCAGAATTAATTATTAGGAATGCTAGGAATTGTATGAACTCGTAATTACGGATAGGCCTTCTTGCAAGGTGATTTAGAGAGTGGCATTAGCAATTGATGAAAAGAATGATGAATTCCTAAAGTATATGAGAGTGGATAAGATGAAATTGATAACCCCAACAACATACTTATCCATCTAATTCATTAAAGTGTTTGTATTCCTCTTTTCCATTGATCAACTTCATGCATACATGTTTAATTACTGTCTTTTGCATTTAAACCTACAATAAATTGTTCACAAGTCTTAAATAATCAACAAATCATATCACTAACTAGGTCGTGAGTCCTTTGGGAGAACGATACTTGGTCTTACCGAGTTTTATTACTTGATACGATTCGGTCACACTTGCCGATTGTTAAACAAGTTTTTGGTGCCGTTTTTTGGTGTTCATAAATTTGTCATCACGCATGGAATGGAGAAACCTCCTGGATCTTTTGCTTTTGGAGGGAGTGGCTTCTTTTTAATAGCTTTATACTCCTTTGTCTCATCTTCTCTACGTCTTTTCTTTGTAGAAACTTCTTCCTCAGGCTTTGTATAAACTTCAATGTGCTGTAATATCTCCTTCAAAGGTACATCACTATCCAACCTCTTAAATATTTTTGTAAAGTCAAATTGTTTCTCATGATCTGTTGGAAAAGGAAGAATGTCTTCACTCTTTATCTCTCTTATCTCTTCTTTCTCTTTTCTCTCTTCTTTTTCTTTTTCTCTCTTTTTTCTCTCTTCTTTTTCTAACTCAACTGCTTAGTAATTTGACCCACTTGTATCTCCAAGTTCTTAATAGCAGCTTCAGTTCTCTTTTGAGTGGATGCAGTTGCCTGTATGAATTGCTGAAGAGTTTCTTCCATCCTTATTTATCTTTCATTAAGTGTAGACATTTGTTGCCATAAGGTTGGTTGTTGATGTTGCTTGTTAAATTGCCCTGATTGTCCAGCTTTCCCACTTTGTCCTTGACCAATACTTGGGTGTGGTTTCCACCCTTGATTGAAATTCCCCTGAAGGTATGGAAATTAATTGGCCATGAAGTTAACATCCTCTAAAGTTTCCACTGGAAAGGCGCATTAACCATTCATATGGTCACCACCACATAATTCACACATCTGTGGTTGAACCTGTGCAACAGTCTTTAACTCTTTTAGCAGTTGTGCAAGTTCCTTTGTGAGATTCTACAATTGTTGAGTTATTATCTTGTTCTGAGCTAACAAGGCATCATTGGATTGCAACTGTAGAACTTCTTTTTATTGAATAGGAGCTCCTCTTTCACTATTCAGCTTACTGTCATTAGTAGCCATGTTTTCAATTATTTCAGTTGCTTCCTCTGGAGTCTTCCATTTAATATTGCCTCCAGCTGAGGCGTCTAGCATCAACTTGGTTTGTGAACCCCTCCAAGGAAGAATAGGACTACTTCTACTTCATCAAATCCATGCGTGGGAGTCTTTCTTAATAGGCTTTTGTACCTGTCCCATGCATGACCTAGTAATCCCTCCATGCCTTGCCTAAAAGATGAGATATCTTGCTTCCCTTTGTTTACCTAGGATTGTAGGAAGTATTTGTTCAAAAACTTTGTCACCACAGTTTCCCACTTTGTAAAGCTCCCTTCTGGAAAAGAGTTCAACCAAAGCTTAGCATTGCCTCCCAATGAGAAAGGAAACAAGCTAAGTTTGATTGTTTCGTTAGGCACCCCATTTATCTTCACTGTATTGAAAATTTCATTAAAGGTTGTGAGGTGCTCATATGGGCTTTCATGTGACAACCCATTAAATTAATTACTCTTAACCAGTTGGATTAACGCCGGTTTCACCTCCATGTTAGTTGCATTGACCCTCGGTCTTGCTATGCTGTTGAAATGTTGAGGGCCAACTACATTAGTGTAATATGCAAGAGTCCGTCTAACATTATTATTCTCCATCTCCTTAGTGTTATGTTGAGATCCTTGTGGTGAAGGTTGTAAAAGATCTTCCGGAGTAGGGAAAAGTTCTCTAGATGTACGGATTCTTCTCCTCCGTCTACTCTCGTATAAGCCTTCAAGAAGAGTGATAATAGTTGAAAAACTGTTATTTTTATGATTAAAATTGACACTAAAAGCAACCTTTACACTTAGAAACTAGCTTGAAATCATACTTTTCTTTATATTTTTGGAAATAAGAGAGCTGGACAGGTTTATGCTTGATTTCAGTGTTTTTGTGCAGGTTTTAAGGTGAATTTGGTGGAAGAAGTGAAGAAGGAGAGAGATGAAATCAGAAAAGACATCAAAAAGTGCAAAAGGAGAAGCCGAAGTCACCGCTCAGCGGCAGTTTACCGCTGAGCGGCACTCAGGCACTCACGGGAGATCCGCTGAGGGGCAAAATGGCCGCTGAGGGGAGAAAACAAGACACGCACTTACCGCTGAGCGTCACTTTAATGGGCTTGGACCTAAGTTTTTGTAATTTACGAATGGTATTTAAGCTTTAGGGTTTCCTAGGGTTAGGTATCTTTGGCTGGAACGAAGCAAACACTCTCTCTTCCACCCCTTTGAAGGAGGATCTTGGATGCTGAGGCTTCCTCTTCACCTTTTTAGGGTTTATTCTTTCATTCTTTCATTGTAATTCATCTAGGATCACCATGAATATGGTGAACTAAACTCTGTATGTTTGTTGGGGAGTCAATGTAATCTTGTGAAACTCTCATATATGGAATCTGTTTTTACATCTTTTAATTAAGACTTATGCTTTCTTTCATCATTAGTTAGGGTTTTTCCTCTTTGCTTAATGCTTGCATTGTTTAACTCATTCGATGCATGATTATTGGTTTTGTCGATACGGGCACGTACGGGGAAGTCTAGTGTTGAGAGGGTCGCACCTCCCACAAAAGTTGTGCATAAAATAATGCAGTATAGTACTAGGAAGTGACTCCTAGGTCGTCTCTCAAGGACCAATTTGGGTTCAGTCTCAGATCACACACGAAGGGGGGGTTTTGAAAGTGTTTTTGCGATTATAAATAAACTAAATTAAAACTGGAAATTAAATTCAACCGAACATAATTGAAAACACTGAAATAAATGAACAAAGCATGATGACCAAACGATCCTACATTGTAACCGAACGATTTCTAAAACAAGTGAGGAAATTGGAAATGAAAAAAAAATAAAGAAGCCGAACAGAATAGACAACATTAAAGTGAATGAAAATAGTAAACTGAAACACTTAGAACCCCTTGGAATAAAGCGAAATACAAAAGTGCCTGAATCCATTTCAATGCAACGAGTAAGTTAAACATCAAAAGCAGTTCATCACGGACATGACACCAAGAAAATGCGTTAACAGTAAACTAAATTGCAATTGTTGAACAAGTGAAAATAACTTTAAAATATTAGATGCATTTAACACGCTAAATGTATTCCTCATGTAAAATATAAAAATCAATGTTCCAAGTGAAACGAAAGTAAGTAAATCTTTAGCAAACCGTGTATACCTTAACCCGCTGCACCTCCATCAATTAAACAATACTTAAAACAAAAATAAATGTTTGAATAGTAGAATAAAAATGCAACGAGTCAGCGCTTCCTACTTTGCTTCACCATGCTACTTTTCTAAATTGAAAAATAAAAATTGAAAGATGTTCCAAAGTTCTTTACCAAGACCGTGTGCTCTCCTTTTACTAAGGATCCTAGAATGTGAAAAGAGACTGTGCATTGTGAGTGGCGATTGCCCTTTTTCTCATTCCAGCACCGCTATTCTTCGTTCTCCAAAAAAACAAAACCAAAATGATAACATTAAATCTCCTCTGCAGATATGACAGCAACTCCCTTTCTTCATCTCCGCGCTTCCACGACAGCTCCTTTCCAGCTCCACTCATCCGTGTGTTTCTCTCATTTCCGTGACCGAGAGCCCTTCTCCCCCTGTACCGTGACAGGTCCTTCCTGGTGTGCACCGTGTGCTTCTCTACTGCTTCATCCCCCACGGCCCTCCAAAATCATTCTCCGCATGTGCACCTCACCCGTAGCCCTCCATGTGGTGTCCCCTCTCTCCAGGTTGCGGCTGAACGTAACCCTCCTTATTGCCCCTGGACGTCTCCTCAACGTGGCTGCTTGATCATGGGCTGTGACCATGTGCGTGGAGTGAAGTGTTGCTGGACACTCCTTCTCTCACGTGGGCCTCTTCCTTGCTGGACCGTGAGAAGTTGGTAGAAAATGAAGCTCCGCGTGAATTGTTGGATCCTTCTCTCCGTAGCCTCTACTGAAACGCCCCAATGTAGGCCATCACATTGCTCAATCATTCTCTCACCCATGTGCCTCTTCCATTGTGCACCTCCTTCACGTTGTTAGCTGCTCCAGATTAATTTGTCTGTGGGCCCTTTTTGCCAAGCTGCTGTCCGCGTGAAGGCTGAATGTTAATTCAATAATTGCTTCCAATTGAAGGCCTGTTGGATGCGTTGCTTCTGCTTTTGCCACCACATGCTGCTGCTTCCTTCCGTGTTGCTTTCTTTCTTCCAGCACCCCCTATTCAAAGCCTGCTGGGAAAATGAAGCGTGGACGTGTGTGCCTCTCCAATTGAAAGCTGGATGTGCACCCCTCTCCAATCAAGCCAGCTGGATGCTCATGTGCACAAGGGCTGGACGCGTCAGCTACTGGACGCTGTTGTGCTTCTCATGGACCAGCCAACTTTTCTCCAAAATAAAAATCACACTTGTGCATTACTCCCATGCCTTGGGCCGTGTGCTGCTGGACCAGCTTCTTTTCGCAACCCCTCCACTTGGTGGACCTCCTCATGGGCCATCTCTGTGTGGTGTGTGCTACTCTGCTGCCACATGTCCGTGAGCTTCTAAGAATAGTCAGTGCCTTCCAGCTGCAATTCCAGCCGTGACAGTGCTTTCTTCCCTCACACTCCAAGACGTGGATGTGAGTGAGTTACTTCTCCATGTGCACCCCAAAAAATGAAATTCACACCTCCTCTCTCATCTTAGTTTAAAGTATATTTGATGTGGCATTTTCTTTTGACCTCCAAATGTTCCAAATTGTATTTCCAACATTTTCCCTGCAATTAATAATGCAAATAATTTGCTCAAATAATCCAAATTAATTAAAATTAGAATTTTTGGTCAAATTAAGCACAATTAGTAAAAATGGGAAAATACTAGACAATTAAGCACAATTCCCCTATTAATTCTAGCACAATAAACTAAGTGAAGTGAACAAAATATTGACTCATCAAAATAGACCACACTTAGTCTTTTGCACTCCTGGGCAAAATCAAGACGTAGATCAGGGAATAGTTCAAAGGACATCCAGGGTATGACACAAACTTAGCACACAAAAAAAAACAAAGACTCGCAAGGAAACAAACAAAATTTACACAGTCCTCAAGAAATCTGGACAGAGAAAAGAAGTAGACAATTCCAACACAGAATGAATCAGAGAAAGCAGATACTCATGAAATCATCCAAGCAATTCAAGACATGGCAAAATGATCAATCAGCTCAAGAGGTGAATCAAAAGTAGCAACACCTCACAGATGCACTATTAGTGTTTCTCTCAAGTGTCTAGGGTAAACAATGTCAACTCAATGCACTCAAGAAAGCAAACAACAACAGACTTGGCAAACCTCTAATGTCAACACTCAAAACATATGCATGTTCAAATCAAAAGGTCTTTTCATGGTTGCAATGGGGCCAAGGACAAGGGAGGATATATCTGGATAAGAAGCTACAAACCATAAGGATTAGAGGAGCAATGGGGAACAAGTGTAAACACATTCAAACACACCCACAACCTCTAATTCCATCCTCTTCTTGACTCCATTATTCACAATTTTTTTCACTGTTTTTCTGCTCTTTTTTTTTTTTCTTCATCCTATCTCTTATTTTTTTACTCTATTCAGCACACAATTTTAAGAGACAAGATACACCACATATTTACAAAAAACACGACAAGAAGAGGAACTAACTAGCCAACTCATCAGAAACCCCCAAGAGACCACACTTGTTCCCAAAACACTTCTAAAGCTCCAAAATTCCCTAAGGTTAAAGTAATCATGGTTTTTCTCTTAGGGCTAGTGTATGAGCATTCAAAACAAAGAAATGGGGGAAAGTATAGGCTCAAAAAGGGTTTTCAAAGGATTAGAACAAGGTAAGCTTATTTGGCTAGAGAGGCTCAAGAACAAAACTGCCTTTATCACTTCCAAACATGCATATCAATCAAGAACTATCAACAAGAGTCAAGCCAAGGCATATGCGCAAGCAATCAAGAGACATATCACACACAAGAAAGAACATAAAGTGGCTCAAATCTCACACAGGGTAATTCTGTCACAATCAATTCAACCTCTCAAACATCATAATCATCTTCCCAAGCGGAGAAAAGCAGGGAATTCAAACAAATCAGAGTATCAATGAAGTGAAAGACACATCTACAACCTAATCAAAGTCCAGAAATCAAGATAATCATGCAAAACTGTATACAAGACCCGACAAAAACTACCTAGAAAAGAAAAAATTTTAACACGGAAAACAAAAACTAACAAAGAAAAATTAGAATCTCCCCCAATAGACCACACTTAAACTACACAGTGTCCTCAATGTGTCATAAGCATAAGATCAGAAATCATAACAGTCAACAGATCATGGACAAGTGCAACAAAAGTAGGGAAAGGGGGAGAAGAGAGAAAGAAAACTCCCCTAATCATGGTGGCAGTTGCCAATTTTGGACTTGTAGGGAGATGTCTTCCACCATTGGATCCAGCAAGGAAGTTTTGAGGAAGAATTTCTTCATCCTCCAGATTTGATCTAGCAGGGAGATATCATCCACAGCTGGATCTAAGAAGCAAAGATTGTTGATGAGCAGGTTCAGTAGGTGCCTGTTGATGTTGAAACTTTCGTGAATGCTGGCACGTGCATGTTGGTCAAATTCATATGTACCTCCTGCAGCATGGTCATGAAACTCACAATTAATAGCATCTGTTATACGCTTAGAATCTGTCTGTAACACATAATCAATTTCAATACAGATCGGGCAAGAACCAGATTCACAATCACATTCAAAGTTCTCAGAGAACTGTGTCAGATCAAAGTTCAGTCCTAACTCTATAGAGTTATCAGATTGCATAGTTGCCACCTCAAAATCAATATTGATATATGCATCATCAACAGAATCAAAGGTCAGTTCAAGGCTATTATCATTCAAAATTTCATCACGGCAATCATGTCCATTTAAAACAACCCTTAGACCAATGGGTTCAATGGCTGATACTGAATCAAAAATTTTAGAATGGTCAATCAAATCTGTATCAGTATCAGTCATGAATCCTATAGAATCAGTGTGCATCAAATCACAGGCATTTGAATGCATAAGCAAATCAGGTAAAGTGTTTGGAATCTCAAGTTCAGAATAAACCTGTTTTTGCTCATTGAAAATTTTCTTACCAATCTCCAAGTCATCAGCTGCATCCTCAAGGCTATCATTTAAATCAAGGTCAGCGCAAGGATAGTGAACATCAGGTATGTCAATGTGCTCTACAGGGAATAATGAATCCACAACATGAGTGTGCACATGTGTATCAATATCAGAATCCAGAACAGGCTTAAATGGTTCAAGTTTTACCAATTCAAAAGCATTAAAATTTACTTGAACCTCAGATACATCCTCAGAACATGAATCAATTTCAAAATCACAAGCAATATCAATAACAAACTCAGATTCATGTTCAGTGCATTGAGAATAAACATTCGGATGTGATATCAAAAAGTGGTTCTCATCATGCACAGAGGGAGAATTAAAAACATGCTCAACAACAATATGATCATCAACGTACCTCTCAACAGCATAATCATGAACAACATAATCAAGAACATAATCATCACAGACATAATCATACTGAGGTATGCTTACCTCCTCTTCCTTGAAGATTGGTAGAGTGTGGGAAGATGAAGGTGGTCTACCTGGTTCAGGATTACTGCTTATTTCTGCTTGCTCCTCAAAATAATCATCAGTCTCCTCAGGTGCAAGGGTAGGGACATAGGATGATGGGAAAGTAGATGGCACAGTAGTAAGCTCATGACTCTTCTCCCCATCTTCTATGTTGATGCCACTATCATCATCATCTGGAATCTGAACAGTTTGAAATGGTAACTCTGAATCTTGAGACTGTTCCTCAGTGAGTTGAGTGGCCATCTGCCCTATCTGATCAGTCATACTCTGAATGACAGCTCCTATTTCTTGTTGGAACTGCATGTTCTCTTGCTGAAACTGAAGATTCTGCATGGTCATCTGCTCCAACAACTCCTGCAATGTAGGCTCAGAGGTAGAAGGCTGAGGAGCTATTTGGGCAGGAGCATCATATTGCTGACTTTGGTATTGCTGGACTGGTGGAGGCATACAAGTACTCTGGAATGGTGGTTCTTGATAATGATGTTGTGGAGCATTGTACCATTCCAAGGTAGGGTCATTCCATCCAAGACCGTTGCTGTAAGCATATTGCACAGGGGAAAATTTGCTCAGAAACTGGTGCTCAAGATATCCCCAATCGGTAACGGATCTCAGAGGAAGAGAGTCTTTCCAATCCTTAGCTGCTCCTTGTAATGAATGCGGAAATGCGCTCAAGAAAATGTAATCAAGAGGGACATCTGGAGGCTTCATTGAAGAGCACATGATGTGGAGCTCCTCCAAATGTCTGTGTGGGCATTCTCCTGCAAAACCATGAAACTTAGGCAGCAAATGTATCAGTCCAGGGGTGAGATCGCAATGAAGATCATCCTCCTTAAGTGAAACCGGCTCACAAAGAGCACTCTTAGAAATTAGAGGATGAGTCATATTGTTCTCAACATAGACATCAGCAGAATATGAATTACAATCAGAGTAACATGCAGAAGGAGAATCATAATCAGAGGCACTAGCAAAACAAGCAGTATTCACGAAATCAAAATAGGTAGACATGGAAAAAGAAGAATACTAAAAATCACGAAACAAATAAAACACAACACATTTATACATGCAACACGCACACACAAAACAGAACATCACATCACAACACAAGACAAAAACACAACACACACAAACACAACAAAAACCTAAGACTGAACCGTTGGTCCCCGGCAGCGGCGCCATTTTGATGAGAGGGTCGCACCTCCCACAAAAGTTGTGCATAAAAGAATGCAGTACAGTGCTAGGAAGTGACTCCTAGGTCGTCTCTCAAGGACCAATTTGGGTTCAGTCTCAGATCAAACACGTAGTGGGGGGGGGTTGTGAAAGTGTTTTTGAATGCGATTGAACTAAACTAAACATGAAATTAAACATAACAGTAAGGCCCAACGGTAAAAGATAGTAAAATCAGAAAATGCAGAATTCATCAGGATTTGAAAATAAGACTCTGGAAAAGTAAACGCGCAGAAAACATAACAGCAACCTAATTGAATTGCACCAAATGAACTTAAAGTCTAAACACAACAATAGAAGTATCAGTAAAAGCAAACCGAGATTGAACAGTAAAATGTAACAGAAAATAAAGAAACCCTTCTAATGCTATTCAAATGTATCATTAAGCTAAAACATTAAATACGCAATGTAGCTTGGAAGTAAAATTAAATGCTCAAGTTGCATGATAAATTAAAACACACGTAAGCATGTGGAGCTCCAAAGTGAATAATTCCAAAGTGAATAAAAGATAATGTGTTCTCCTACTAATCCCCTGTCCAAAATGTAATAAAATGAAATGTGCTCTTCATTGCAAATTGTGACGTGACTACTCCCTGTCACCGTACTACTATTCTTTCTAGCAAAACTAATGAGCTATTCCTACCTAAAAGCAATTTAAAAATACTCTCCCAAAATCAAGCCCCGCATGTGCTCTTCTCCCAATGAATTAACATTTCAATCTCTCCTCGGTGGCAGCTCTCCAATAATGAAGCACTTCTTCCAGCAAAATAAAGAAAAGAAATTAAACCATTCCAGCACCACATTACCTTGCACGTACACCTACATATTCCACTTCTTTTTATTCTATTCTAATCTACCGTGGCACCATTTCTACTCATGCTTTCTTCTCCAAAGTCAATCACGCTCTCTTCCTCAACCGTACCCCTCCATCTCTCAATCTCCTGGCTGTAACTCCCTTCTGTAACAGCCCCTAAGGTGGCGGCTCCCACTATTCTCTCGTAACCCCCACGTCCTAGGTTGTGGCTGGACCGAATCCCTTCTCTAAATGAATCATTACCGTGCACACCATGCAACGCTGCTGGGCCGTGGAGTGTGGAGTACCTTCAAAACTACTGGATGCCACCCCCTCTGGACCAACTTCCGTGTCACTCTCCATGCCTTGTTGCTCGCGTGAAGACTGAATGTTAATTCAATAATTGCTTCCAATTGAAGGCCTGTTGGATGCGTTGCTTCTGCTTTTGCCACCACATGCTGCTGCTTCCTTCCGTGTTGCTTTCTTTCTTCCAGCACCCCCTATTCAAAGCCTGCTGGGAAAATGAAGCGTGGACGTGTGTGCCTCTCCAATTGAAAGCTGGATGTGCACCCCTCTCCAATCAAGCCAGCTGGATGCTCATGTGCACAAGGGCTGGACGCGTCAGCTACTGGACGCTGTTGTGCTTCTCATGGACCAGCCAACTTTTCTCCAAAATAAAAATCACACTTGTGCATTACTCCCATGCCTTGGGCCGTGTGCTGCTGGACCAGCTTCTTTTCGCAACCCCTCCACTTGGTGGACCTCCTCATGGGCCATCTCTGTGTGGTGTGTGCTACTCTGCTGCCACATGTCCGTGAGCTTCTAAGAATAGTCAGTGCCTTCCAGCTGCAATTCCAGCCGTGACAGTGCTTTCTTCCCTCACACTCCAAGACGTGGATGTGAGTGAGTTACTTCTCCATGTGCACCCCAAAAAATGAAATTCACACCTCCTCTCTCATCTTAGTTTAAAGTATATTTGATGTGGCATTTTCTTTTGACCTCCAAATGTTCCAAATTGTATTTCCAACATTTTCCCTGCAATTAATAATGCAAATAATTTGCTCAAATAATCCAAATTAATTAAAATTAGAATTTTTGGTCAAATTAAGCACAATTAGTAAAAATGGGAAAATACTAGACAATTAAGCACAATTCCCCTATTAATTCTAGCACAATAAACTAAGTGAAGTGAACAAAATATTGACTCATCACTCTCATATATGGAATTTGTGCTTGCATCTTAATCTAAGATTTATGCTTTCTTTCATCATTAGTTAGGGTTTTTCCTCTTTGCTTAATGCTTGCTTTGTTTAACTCATTCAATGCATGATTATTAATTTTGTCGATACGGGAACGTACGGGGAAGTCTAGATCCGGGGAATCTCTCCCAATATTATATTGGTTGTCGTTAAGCTCCTGTGCTAAGAGAGCTAATTATTAAGAATGCTAGGAATCGTATGAACTCGTAATTAGGGCTTGACAAGGTAATTTAGAGAGTGGCATTAACATTGATGATTTGAATGTTGAATTCCTAAAATATATGAGAGTGGATGAGATGAAATTGACCCCCAACAACATATTCATTCATATATTTCATTGAAAGTATTTGTCTTTTGCTTTTGCCATTGATCAAAACCTCATGCATACATATTTATTTTCGTCTTTTGCATAGTAAAATCCAATTATTTCGTTCTTAAGTCTTAGCTAATCAACAAACCACACAACTAAACTAGGCCGTGAGTCCTTTGGGAGAACGATACTTGGTCTTACCAAGTTTATTACTTGAACGATTCGGTCATACTTGCCGATTGTAAGACAAGTTTGTGATATCATATTTTGGTGATCATAAATTTGTCCATCAAGGAACTAGAGGATGTGGAGGAAGTGGACGAAGTGGAGGAAGTTGACGAAGCGGGCGAAGTGGAGGAGGTGGAGGAAGTGGAAGAAGTGGAGGAAGTGGAGGAAGTGAAGGAAGTGGACGAAGTGGAAGAAGTGGAGGAAATGGAGGAAGTAGAGGATGTGGAGGAAGTTGAGGAAGTGGACGAAGTTGACAAAGTTGAGGAACTGGAGGAAGTGGATGAAGTTGACGAAATGGTTGAAGCGGATGAAGTGGACGAAGCAGAGGAACTAGAGGAAGTGGACGAAGTGGAGGAAGTGACGAAGTGGAGGAAGTGGAGGAAACGGAGGAAGTTGACGAAGGGGACGAAGAGGAGGAAGTTGAAAAAGTGGACGAAGTTGACAAAGTGGAGAAAGTTGAGGAATTCGACGAACTGAAGAAGTGGAGGAATTTGAGGAAGTGTAAAAATTTGACGTAGTTGAGGAAGTGGAGGAAGTGGAGGAAGTGGAGGAATTGGAGGAAGTGGAGGAAGTGGAGGAAGTGGAGGAAGTGGACGAAATGGAGGAAGTGGACGAAGTTGAAGAAGTGGAGGTAGCGGACGAAGTGGAGGAAGTTGAGGAAGTTGAGGAAGTGGAGGAAGTGGAGGAAGTGGAGGAATTTGACGAAGTAGACGAAGTGGAGGAAGTGGAGGAACTAGAGGAAGTGGACGAGGATGACGAAGTGGACGAAGTGGATGAAGTGGACGAAGTGGAGGACCTGGAGGAAGTGGACGAAGTAAAGGAAGTCGATGAAGTTGACGAAGGGGACGAAGTGAAGGAGGTGGACGAAGTTGATGAAGTGGAGGAACTGGAGGATGTGGAGGAAGTGGACGAAGTGGAGGAAGTTGACGAAGCGGACGAAGTGGAGGAAGGGGAGGAAGTGGAAGAAGTGGAGGAAGTGGAGGAAGTGGAGGAAGTGGAAGAAGTGGAGGAAGTGGAGGAAGTGGAGGATGTGGAGGAAGTTGAGGAAGTGGACGAAGTTGACAAAGTTGAGGAACTGGAGGAAGTGGATGAAGTTGACGAAATGGACGAAGCGGATGCAGTGGATGAAGCGGAGGAACTAGAGGAAGTGGAGGAAGTTGACGAAGTGGAGGAAGTGGAGGAAACAGAGGAAGTTGACGAAAGGGACGAAGTGGAGGAAGTTGAAAAAGTGGACGAAGTTGAGGAATTCCACGAACTGAAGAAGTGAAGGAATTTGAGGAAGTGGAAGAAGTTGACGTAGTGAAGGAAGTGGAGGAAGTGGAGGAATTGGAGGAAGTGGAGGAAGTGCACGAAGTGGAGTAAGTGGAGGAAGTGGAGGAAGTCGACGAAATGGAGGAAGTGGACGAAGTTGAGGAAGTGGAGGTAGCGGACGAAGTTGAGGAAGTGAAGGAAGTGGAGGAAGTTGAGGAAGTGGAGGAAGTCGAGGAATTTGACGAAGTAGACGAAGTGGAGGAAGTGGAGGAAGTGGAGGAACTAGAGGAAGTGGACGAAGTTGACGAAGTGGATGAAGTGGACGAAGTGGAGGACCTGGAGGAAGTGGACGAAGTGGAGGAAGTCGATGAAGTTGACGAAGGGGACGAAGTGAAGGAAGTGGACGAAGTGGACGAAGTGGACAAAGTGGAGGAAGTTGACGAAGCGGACGAAGTGGAGGAAGTGGAGGAAGTGGAAGAAGTGGAGGAAGTGGACGAAGTGGACGAAGTGGAAGAAGTGGAGGAAGTGGAGGAAGTGGAGGATGTGGAGGAAGTTGTGGGAGTCGACGAAGTTGACAACGTTGAGGAACTGGAGGAAGGGGATGAAGTTGACGAAATTGACGAAGCGGATGAAGTGGACGAAGCGGAGGAAGTGGAGGAAGTGGAGGAAATGAAGGAAGTTGACGAAAGGGAAGAAGTGGAGGAAGTTGAAAAAGTGGACGAAGTTGACAAAGTGGAGGAAGTTGAGGAATTGGAGGAAGTGGGGGAAGTGGAGGAAGTGGAGGAAGTGGAGGAAGTGGAGGATGTGGAGGAAGTTGAGGAAGTGGACGAAGTTGACAAAGTTGAGGAACTGGAGGAAGTGGATGAAGTTGACGAAATGGACGAAGCGGATGAAGTGGACGAAGCGGAGGAACTAGAGGAAGTGGACGAAGTGGAGGAAGTGGACGAAGTGGAGGAAGTTGACAAAGTGGAGGAAGTGGAGGAAACGGAGGAAGTTGACGAAAGGGACGAAGTGGAGGAAGTTGAAAAAGTGGACAAAGTTGACAAAGTGGAGGAAGTTGAGGAATTTGACGAACTGAAGAAGTGAAGGAATTTGAGGAAGTGGAAGAAGTTGACGTAGTGGAGGAAGTGGAGGAAGTGGAGGAATTGGAGGAAGTGGAGGAAGTGCACGAAGTGGAGTAAGTGGAGGAAGTGGAGGAAGTGGACGAAATGGAGGAAGTGGACGAAGTTGAGGAAGTGGAGGTAGCGGACGAAGTTGAGGATGTGGAGGAAGTGGAGGAAGTTGAGGAATTGGAGGAAGTCGAGGAATTTGACGAAGTAGACGAAGTGGAGGAAGTGGAGGAAGTGGAGGAAGTGGAGGAACTAGAGGAAGTGGACGAAGTGGACGAAGTGGACGAAGTGGAGGACTTTGAGGAAGTGGACGAAGTCGAGGAATTCGATGAAGTTGACGAAGGGGACGAAGTGAAGGAAGTGGACGAAGTGGACGAAGTTGATGAAGTGGAGGAACTGGAGGATGTGGAGGAAGTGGACCAAGTGGAGGAAGTGGAGGAAGTTGACGAAGCGGACGAAGTGGAGGAAGTGGAGGAAGTGGAAGAAGTGGAGGAAGTGGAGGAAGTGGACGAAGTGGAAGAAGTGGAGGAAGTCGAGGAAGTGGAGGATGTGGAGGAAGTTGAGGAAGTGGACGAAGTTGACAAAGTTGAGGAACTGGAGGAAGTGGATGAAGTTGACGAAATGGACGAAGCGGATGAAGTGGACGAAGCGGAGGAACTAGAGGATGTGGAGGAAGTTGACGAAGTGGAGGAAGTGGAGGAAACGGAGGAAGTTGACGAAAGGGACGAAGTGGAGGAAGTTGAAAAAGTGGACGAAGTTGACAAAGTGGAGGAAGTTGAGGAATTCCACGAACTGAAGAAGTGAAGGAATTTGAGGAAGTGGAAGAAGTTGGCGTAGTGGACGAAGTGGAGGAAGTGGAGGAATTGGAGGAAGTGGAGGAAGTGGAGGAAGTGGAGGAAGTCGAGAAATTTGACGAAGTAGACGAAGTGGAGGAAGTGGAGGAAGTGGAGGAAGTGGAGGAAGTGGAGGAACTAGAAGAAGTGGACGAAGTTGACGAAGTGGACGAAGTGGATGAAGTGGACGAAGTGGAGGACCTGGAGGAAGTGGACGAAGTGGAGGAAGTCGATGAAGTTGACGAAGGGGACAAAGTGAAGGAAGTGGACGAAGTGGACGAAGTTGATAAAGTGGAGGCACTGGAGGATGTGGAGGAAGTGGACAAAGTGGAGGAAGTTGAAGAAGCGGACGAAGTGGAGGAAGTGGAAGAAGTGGAGCAAGGGGACGAAGTGGGAGAAGTGGAGGAAGTGGAGGAAGTGGAGGATGTGGAGGAAGTTGAGGAAGTGGACGAAGTTGACAAAGTTGAGGAACTGGAGGAAGTGGATGAAGGTGACGAAATGGACGAAGTGGATGAAGTGGACGAGGCGGAGGAACTAGAGGAAGTGGACGACGTGGAGGAAGTTGACGAAGTGGAGGAAGTGGAGGAAACGGAGGAAATTGACGAAGGGGACGAAGTGGACGAAGTGGAGGAAGTTGAAAAAGTGGACGAAGTTGACAAAGTGGAGGAAGTTGAGGAATTCAACGAACGGAATAAGTGGAGGAATTTGAGGAAGTGGAAGAAGTTGACGTAGTGGAGGGAGTGGAGGAAGTGGAGGAAGTTGAGGAATTGGAGGAAGTGGAGGAAGTGCACGAAGTGGAGGAAGTGGAGATAGTGGAGGAAGTGGACGAAATGCAGGAAGTGGACGAAGTTGAGGAAGTGGAGGTAGCGGACGAAGTGGAGCAAGTGGAGGAAGTGGAGGAAGTTGAGGAAATGGAGGAAGTGGAGGAATTTGACGAAGTAGACGAACTGGAGAAGTGGAGGAAGTGGAGGACCTAGAGGAAGTGGACGAAGTGGACGAAGTGGATGAAGTGGACGAAGTGGAGGACCTGGAGGAAGTGGACGAAGTGGAGGAAGTCGATGAAGTTTACGAAAGGGACGCCGTGAAGGAAGTGGACGAAGTTGATGAAGTGGAGGAACTGGAGGATGTGGAGGAAGTGGACGAAGTGGAGGAAGTTGAGGAAGTGGAGGAATTTGAGGAAGTAGACGAAGTGGAGGAATTTGACGAAGTAGACGAAGTGGAGGAAGTGGAGGAACTAGAGGAAGTGGACGAAGTTGACGAAGTGGACGAAGTGGATGAAGTGGACGAAGTGGAGGACCTGGAGGAAGTGGACGAAGTGGAGGAAGTCGATGAAGTTGACGAAGGGGACGAAGTGAAGGAAGTGGACGAAGTGGACGAAGTTGATGAAGTGGAGGAACTGGAGGATGTGGAGGAAGTGGACAAAGTGGAGGAAGTGGAGGAACTGGAGGAAGTGGAGGAAGTGGAAGAAGTGGAGGAAGTGGAGGAAGTGGACGAAGTGGAAGAAGTGGAGGAAGTGGAGGAAGTGGAGGATGTGGACGAAGTTGAGGAAGTGGACGAAGTTGACAAAGTTGAGGAACTGGAGGAAGGGGATGAATTTGACGAATTGGACGAAGCGGATGAAGTGGACGAAGCGGAGGAACTAGACGAAGTGGACGAAGTGGAGGAAGTTGACGAAGTGGAGGAAGTGGAGGAAACGGAGGAAGTTGACGAAAGGAACGAAGTGGAGGAAGTTGAAAAAGTGGACGAAGTTGACAAAGTGGAGGAAGCTGAGGAATTCGACGAATTGAAGAAGTGAAGGAATTTGAGGAAGTGGAAGAAGTTGAGGTAGTGGAGGAAGTGGAGGAAGTGGAGGAATTGGAGGAAGTGGAGGAAGTGCACGAAGTGGAGTAAGTGGAGGAAGTGGAGGAAGTGGACGAAATGGAGGAAGTGGACGATGTTGAGGAAGTGGAGGTAGCGGACGAAGTTGAGGAAGTGGAGGAAGTTGAGGAAGTGGAGGAAGTCGAGGAATTTGACGAAGTAGACGAAGTGGAGGAAGTGGAGGAAGTGGAGGAAGTGGAGGAACTAGAGGAAGTGGACGAAGTGGACGAAGTGGATGAAGTAGACGAAGTGGAGGACTTGGAGGAAGTGGACGAAGTGGAGGAAGTCGATGAAGTTGACGAAGGGGACGAAGTGAAGGAAGTGGACGAAGTGGACGAAGTGGACGAAGTTGATGAAGTGGAGGAACTGGAGGATGTGGAGGAAGTAGACCAAGTGGAGGAAGTGGAGGAAGTTGACGAAGCGGACGAAGTGAAGGAAGTGGAGGAAGTGGAAGAAGTGGAGGAAGTGGAGGAAGTGGAGGAAGTGGAAGAAGTGGAGGAAGTGGAGGAAGTGGAGGATGTGGAGGAAGTTGAGGAAGTGGACGAAGTTGACAAAGTTGAGGAACTGGAGGAAGTGGATGAAGTTGACGAAATGGACGAAGCGGATGAAGTGGACGAAGCGGAGGAACTAGAGGAAGTGGACGAAGTGGAGGAAGTTGACGAAGTGGAGGAAGTGGAGGAAACGGAGGAAGTTGACGAAAGGGACGAAGTGGAGGAAGTTGAAAAAGTGGACGAAGTTGACAAAGTGGAGGAAGTTGAGGAATTCGACGAACTGAAGAAGTGAAGGAATTTGAGGAAGTGGAAGAAGTTGACGTAGTGGAGGAAGTGGAGGAAGTGGAGGAAGTGGAGGAAGTGCACGAAGTGGAGTAAGTGGAGGAAGTGGAGGAAGTGGACGAAATGGAGGAAGTGGACGAAGTTGAGGAAGTGGAGGTAGCAGACGAAGTTGAGGAAGTGGAGGAAGTGGAGGAAGTTGAGGAAGTGGAGGAAGTCGACGAATTTGACGAAGTAGACGAAGTGGAGGAAGTGGAGGAAGTGGAGAGTAAGTGGACGAAATGGAGGAAGTGGACGAAGTTGAGGAAGTGGAGGTAGCAGACGAAGTTGAGGAAGTGGAGGAAGTGGAGGAAGTTGAGGAAGTGGAGGAAGTCGAGGAATTTGACGAAGTAGACGAAGTGGAGGAAGTGGAGGAAGTGGAGGAACTAGAGGAAGTGGACGAAGTTGACAAAGTGGACGAAGTGGATGAAGTGGACGAAGTGGTGGACCTGGAGGAAGTGGACGAAGTGGAGGAAGTCGATGAAGTTGACGAAGGGGACGAAGTGAAGGAAGTTGACGAAGTGGACGAAGTTGATGAAGTGGAGGAACTGGAGGATGTGGAGGAAGTGGACAAAGTGGAGGAAGTTGAAGAAGCGGACGAAGTGGAGGAAGTGGAGGAAGTGGAAGAAGTGGAGGAAGTGGAGGAAGTGGAGGATGTGGACGAAGTTGAGGAAGTGGACGAAGTGGACAAAGTTGAGGAACTGGAGGAAGGTGATGAAGTTGACGAATTGGACGAAGCGGATGAAGTGGACGAAGCGGAGGAACTGGACGAAGTGGAGGAAGTTGACGAAGTGGAGGAAGTGGAGGAAACGGAGGAAGTTGACGAAAGGGACGAAGTGGAGGAAGTTGAAAAAGTGGACGAAGTTGACAAAGTGGAGGAAGTTGAGGAATTCGACGAACTGAAGAAGTGAAGGAATTTGAGGAAGTGGAAGAAGTTGACGTAGTGGAGGAAGTGGAGGAAGTGGAGGAATTGGAGGAAGTGGAGGAAGTGCACGAAGTGGAGTAAGTGGAGGAAGTGGAGGAAGTGGACGAAATGGAGGAAGTGGACGATGTTGAGGAAGTGGAGGTAGCGGACGAAGTTGAGGAAGTGGAGGAAGTGGAGGAAGTTGAGGAAGTGGAGGAAGTCGAGGAATTTGACGAAGTAGACGAAGTGGAGGAAGTGGAGGAAGTGGAGGAAGTGGAGGAACTAGAGGAAGTGGACGAAGTGGACGAAGTGGATGAAGTAGACGAAGTGGAGGACTTGGAGGAAGTGGACGAAGTGGAGGAAGTCGATGAAGTTGACGAAGGGGACGAAGTGAAGGAAGTGGACGAAGTGGACGAAGTTGATGAAGTGGAGGAACTGGAGGATGTGGAGGAAGTGGACCAAGTGGAGGAAGTGGAGGAAGTTGACGAAGCGGACGAAGTGAAGGAAGTGGAGGAAGTGGAAGAAGTGGAGGAAGTGGAGGAAGTGGAAGAAGTGGAGGAAGTGGAGGAAGTGGAGGATGTGGAGGAAGTTGAGGAAGTGGACGAAGTTGACAAAGTTGAGGAACTGGAGGAAGTGGATGAAGTTGACAAAATGGACGAAGCGGATGAAGTGGACGAAGCGGAGGAACTAGAGGAAGTGGACGAAGTGGAGGAAGTTGACGAAGTGGAGGAAGTGGAGGAAACGGAGGAAGTTGACGAAAGGGACGAAGTGGAGGAAGTTGAAAAAGTGGACGAAGTTGACAAAGTGGAGGAAGTTGAGGAATTCGACGAACTGAAGAAGTGAAGGAATTTGAGGAAGTGGAAGAAGTTGACGTAGTGGAGGAAGTGGAGGAATTGGAGGAAGTGGAGGAAGTGCACGAAGTGGAGTAAGTGGAGGAAGTGGAGGAAGTGGACGAAATGGAGGAAGTGGATGAAGTTGAGGAAGTGGAGGTAGCAGACGAAGTTGAGGAAGTGGAGGAAGTGGAGGAAGTTGAGGAAGTGGAGGAAGTCGAGGAATTTGACGAAGTAGACGAAGTGGAGGAAGTGGAGGAAGTGGAGGAAGTGGAGGAACTAGAGGAAGTGGACGAAGTTGACAAAGTGGACGAAGTGGATAAAGTGGACGAAGTGGTGGACCTGGAGGAAGTGGACGAAGTGGAGGAAGTCGATGAAGTTGACGAAGGGGACGAAGTGAAGGAAGTTGACGAAGTGGACGAAGTTGATGAAGTGGAGGAACTGGAGGATGTGGAGGAAGTGGACAAAGTGGAGGAAGTTGAAGAAGCGGACGAAGTGGAGGAAGTGGAGGAAGTGGAAGAAGTGTAGGAAGTGGACGAAGTGGAAGAAGTGGAGGAAGTGGAGGAAGTGGAGGATGTGGAGGAAGTTGAGGAAGTGGACGAAGTTGACAAAGTTGAGGAACTGGAGGAAGTGGATGAAGGTGACGAAATGGACGAAGTGGATGAAGTGGACGAAGCGGAGGAACTAGAGGAAGTGGACGACGTGGAGGATGTTGACGAAGTGGAGGAAGTGGAGGAAACGGAGGAAATTGACGAAGGGGACGAAGTGGACGAAGTGGAGGAAGTTGAAAAAGTTGACGAAGTTGACAAAGTGGAGGAAGTTGAGGAATTCGACGAACTGAAGAAGTGGAGGAATTTGAGGAAGTGGAAGAAGTTGACGTAGTGGAGGGAGTGGAGGAAGTGGAGGAAGTGGAGGAATTGGAGGAAGTGGAGGAAGTGCACGAAGTGGAGGAAGTGGAGATAGTGGGGGAAGTGGACGAAATGGAGGAAGTGGACGAAGTTGAGGAAGTGGAGGTAGCGGACGAAGTGGAGGAAGTGGAGGAAGTTGAGGAAGTGGAGGAAGTAGAGGAATTTGACGAAGTAGACGAAGTGGAGGAAGTGGAGGAAGTGGAGGACCTAGAGGAAGTGGACAAAGTGGATGAAGTGGACGAAGTGGAGGACCTAGAGGAAGTGGACGAAGTGGAGGAAGTCGATGAAGTTGACGAACGGGACGACGTGAAGGAAGTGGACAAAGTTGATGAAGTGGAGGAACTGGAGGATGTGGAGGAAGTGGAAGAAGTGGAGGAAGTTGAGGAAGTGGAGGAATTTGAAGAAGTAGACGAAGTGGAGGAAGTGGAGGAAGTGGAGGAACTAGAGGAAGTGGACGAAGTTGACGAAGTGGACGAAGTGGATGAAGTGGATGAAGTGGAGGACCTGGAGGAAGTGGACGAAATGGAGGAAGTCGATGAAGTTGACGAAGGGGACAAAGTGAAGGAAGTGGACGATGTTGATGAAGTGGAGGAACTGGAGGATGTGGAGGAAGTGGACAAAGTGGAGGAAGTGGAGGAAGTTGACGAAGCGGACGAAGTGGAGGAAGTGGAGGAAGTGGAAGAAGTGGAGGAAGTGGAGGAAGTGGACGAAGTGGAAGAAGTGGAGGAAGTGGAGGAAGTGGAGGATGTGGAGGAAGTTGAGGAAGTGGACGAAGTTGACAAAGTTGAGGAACTGGAGGAAGGGGATGAAGTTGACGAAATGGACGAAGCGGATGAAGTGGACGAAGCGGAGGAACTAGAGGAAGTGGACGATGTGGAGGAAGTTGACGAAGTGGAGGAAGTGGAGGAAACGGAGGAAGTTGACGAAAGGGACGAAGTGGAGGAAGTTGAAAAAGTGGACGAAGTGGTAAAAGTGGAGGAAGTGGAGGAATTGGAGGAAGTGGAGGAAGTGCACGAAGTGGAGTAAGTGGAGGAAGTGGAGGAAGTGGACGAAATGGAGGAAGTGGACGAAGTTGAGGAAGTGGAGGTAGCAGACGAAGTTGAGGAAGTGGAGGAAGTGGAGGAAGTTGAGGAAGTGGAGGAAGTCGAGGAATTTGACGAAGTAGACGAAGTGGAGGAAGTGGAGGAAGTGGAGGAACTAGAGGAAGTGGACGAAGTTGACAAAGTGGACGAAGTGGATGAAGTGGACGAAGTGGTGGACCTGGAGGAAGTGGACGAAGTGGAGGAAGTCGATGAAGTGGACGAAGGGGACGAAGTGAAGGAAGTTGACGAAGTGGACGAAGTTAATGAAGTGGAGGAACTGGAGGATGTGGAGGAAGTGGACAAAGTGGAGGAAGTTGAAGAAGCGGACGAAGTGGAGGAAGTGGAGGAAGTGGAAGAAGTGTAGGAAGTGGACGAAGTGGAAGAAGTGGAGGAAGTGGAGGAAGTGGAGGATGTGGAGGAAGTTGAGGAAGTGGACGAAGTTGACAAAGTTGAGGAACTGGAGGAAGTGGATGAAGGTGACGAAATGGACGAAGTGGATGAAGTGGACGAAGCGGAGGAACTAGAGGAAGTGGACGACGTGGAGGAAGTTGACGAAGTGGAGGAAGTGGAGGAAACGGAGGAAATTGACGAAGGGGACGAAGTGGACGAAGTGGAGGAAGTTGAAAAAGTTGACGAAGTTGACAAAGTGGAGGAAGTTGAGGAATTCGACGAACTGAAGAAGTGGAAGAATTTGAGGAAGTGGAAGAAGTTGACGTAGTGGAGGGAGTGGAGGAAGTGGAGGAAGTGGAGGAATTGGAGGAAGTGGAGGAAGTGCACGAAGTGGAGGAAGTGGAGATAGTGGGGGAAGTGGACGAAATGGAGGAAGTGGACGAAGTTGAGGAAGTGGAGGTAGCGGACGAAGTGGAGGAAGTGGAGGAAGTTGAGGAAGTGGAGGAAGTGGAGGAATTTGACGAAGTAGACGAAGTGGAGGAAGTGGAGGAAGTGGAGGAAGTGGAGGACCTAGAGGAAGTGGACGAAGTGGACGAAGTGGATGAAGTGGACGAAGTGGAGGACCTGGAGGAAGTGGACGAAGTGGAGGAAGTCGATGAAGTTGACGAAAGGGACGACGTGAAGGAAGTGGACGAAGTTGATGAAGTGGAGGAACTGGAGGATGTGGAGGAAGTGGAAGAAGTGGAGGAATTTGACGAAGTAGACTGATGAGTCAATATTTTGTTCACTTCACTTAGTTTATTGTACCGAATTTAATTAGGAAATTGTGCTTAAATGTCCGGTATTTTCCCATTTTTCCTAATTGTGCTTAATTTGATCTTAAATTGTTATTTTAATTAATTTGGATTATTTGAGCTTATTATTCTCATTTTGGATTGTAGGAAAATTTTGAAAATACAATTTGGGATATTTGGAGGTCAAAAGAAAATGCCACATCAAATATACTTTAAACTAAGAAGAGAAAGGAGGTGTGGATTTATTTTTGGGGTGCTTCAAATGGAAAGGAAGGGGTTACGAAAAGAAGAAATGCACAAGTGAAGGTTGGCATTCAAACTGCATCACGCTGATTTCATTGGGCTGGAAAGAAGCAAGCACGTGCACATGGGAGTGGCGTCCAGCAGCCAGAAGATACCACGGTCCAGCAGAGGTGGTGCTGGAAGAAAAAAAGGGGTGCCACAGCCCACACTCCACACACACGTCCAGAACAGCAGCATTGGAGGCACACGGCAGCATCCAGCTTTCGGTCCAGCACAGCAGCAAGGTGACGCGTACAGCAGCGGCCCACACTTGAGAAAGAGGTGGCATCCAGCAGCTTGAGGGGTCCAGAAAAAGGAGAGCTGCACGGAGAATGGGAGGGTTTTAAAAACCCGTGACACATGGATGAAGGGGTGTTCGTCAAGGAGGGGGTGCCTGGTCCTGGAGCTATGGCAGCCGCAACCTTGAGAGAGGGAGAGCTGTTCTCGTTTCTTTCTGGGTTCCTGCAGCTGTCGGTTATTGTGATTGGAAAAAGGCTAGTTGCACACTGATTTCATTCCTAGCAGCTGAAGTGGTGATTTTAATTTGATTGTGCACGCAGTCCAGCAGCACACTGTGATTCAATGGGAAGCAACACACGCGACAAATGGGAGGAATTTACAAAGCTCTTTGTTTTATTTTTATAGAGAGAATAGGAAAGAAGTTCACAGTTTGGATGGACTACTGCATGGTGATGCAAGGGAACACTGATTTATTTTGCTTTGGATGTTTTCTATCTTTTTATTCCAGCTTGGAGTAGGTTACTTGCTCAGTTATTTTATTTGCTTGCTTAGTCTATTTTATTTGCTGCCAAAGTTTCATTCCTAGAGTTACGTCCAACATTTTGGTAATTGATTTCTTTTCATTTTCTTTGGAGGCTGCATGTGCTATTGAAAAGAGTGCTCATTCATGGTTGAGAAGACAACACTGTCACGTCCAAAGGCTTTCTTTTTTTTTTTCTTTTAGAAACGAAATGGAGATATTTATTTTTTCTAAAAAGCATTAGCATTTAGTGGGACCCTTTATTGCATTGATTTTGTCTTTTCATTAGTGATTTTGGAGAAGGAGTGGAGAAGCACGGCTCCCATGGGTGAAAGGTGTCGAGATTGCTTATGTGGGTAGCACAATTCCATTTACTTTTCAATTAGGAAAAAGGCAAAAAGTGGCAGGAGTGCAGTTGCTAGAAAGCACATGTTTTCTTTGGAGAATGAAGTGGAGATGTATGTTGGAAGGACATGTTGGGAGAGGGAAACGTATCCCATTTTTTATGTATTTATTTATTTCTTCCTTTGAATGAAACCAAAGCAAACATGTCACGGCTACAAATGATTTTTCTTTTTAGAAGCATTTGCAATTTGAAATTTTTTTTTGTTGGTAGATGAATGGGTCACGGTTAATGGTAGAGAAGTTTTATTTTCTTTATTTCCATTTTAATGCTTTCATTTATATTCGTTTGTGTTTGATTTTCATTTTTAGTCAAATTGCATATTCAAACTCTTCAAAAACCCCCCCACTACATGTTTGATCTGAGACTGAACCGCAATATTGGTCCTTGTGAGACGACCTAGGAGTCACTTCCTAGCTCTATACTGCATTCTTTTATGCATAACTTTTGTGGGAGGTGCGACCCTCTCATCATAGACGAAGTGGAGGAAGTGGAGGAACTAGAGGAAGTGGACGAAGTTGACGAAGTGGACGAAGTGGATGAAGTGGACGAAGTGGAGGACCTGGAGGAAGTGGACGAAATGGAGGAAGTCGATGAAGTTGACGAAGGGGACAAAGTGAAGGAAGTGGACGAAGTTGATGAAGTGGAGGAACTGGAGGATGTGGAGGAAGTGGACAAAGTGGAGGAAGTGGAGGAAGTTGACGAAGCGGACGAAGTGGAGGAAGTGGAGGAAGTGGAAGAAGTGGAGGAAGTGGAGGAAGTGGACGAAGTGGAAGAAGTGGAGGAAGTGGAGGAAGTGGAGGATGTGGAGGAAGTTGAGGAAGTGGACGAAGTTGACAAAGTTGAGGAACTGGAGGAAGGGGATGAAGTTGACGAAATGGACGAAGCGGATGAAGTGGACGAAGCGGAGGAACTAGAGGAAGTGGACGAAGTGGAGGAAGTTGACGAAGTGGAGGAAGTGGAGGAAACGGAGGAAGTTGACGAAAGGGACGAAGTGGAGGAAGTTGAAAAAGTGGACGAAGTGGTAAAAGTGGAGGAAGTGGAGGAATTGGAGGAAGTGGAGGAAGTGCACGAAGTGGAGTAAGTGGAGGAAGTGGAGGAAGTGGACGAAATGGAGGAAGTGGACGAAGTTGAGGAAGTGGAGGTAGCGGACGAAGTTGAGGAAGTGGAGGAAGTTGAGGAAGTGGAGGAAGTCGAGGAATTTGACGAAGTCGACGAAGTGGAGGAAGTGGAGGAAGTGGAGGAAGTGGAGGAACTAGAGGAAGCGGACGAAGTGGACGAAGTGGATGAAGTAGACGAAGTGGAGGACGTGGAGGAAGTGGACGAAGTGGAGGAAGTCGATGAAGTTGACGAAGGAGACGAAGTGAAGGAAGTGGACGAAGTGGACGAAGTTGATGAAGTGG
This sequence comes from Vigna umbellata, assembly GCF_029865625.1. NCBI lineage: Eukaryota > Viridiplantae > Streptophyta > Magnoliopsida > Fabales > Fabaceae > Vigna > Vigna umbellata. Next base: position 45,009,651 of record NC_142173.1, read on the forward strand.
AGGAACTGGAGGATGTGGAGGAAGTGGACCAAGTGGAGGAAGTGGAGGAAGTTGACGAAGCGGACGAAGTGGAGGAAGTGGAGGAAGTGGAAGAAGTGGAGGAAGTGGTGGAAGTGGACGAAGTGGAAGAAGTGGAGGAAGTGGAGGAAGTGGAGGATGTGGAGGAAGTGGACGAAGTTGACAAAGTTGAGGAACTGGAGGAAGTGGATGAAGTTGACGAAATGGACGTAGCGGATGAAGTGGACGAAGCGGAGGAACTAGAGGAAATGGACGAAGTGGAGGAAGTTGACGAAGTGGAGGAAGTGGAGGAAACGGAGGAAGTTGACGAAGGGGACGAAGTGGACGAAGTGGAGGAAGTTGAAAAAGTGGACGAAGTTGACAAAGTGGAGCAAGTTGAGGAATTGGAGGAAGTGGGAGAAGTGCACGAAGTGGAGGAAGTGGAGGAAGTGGAGGAAGTGGACGAAATGGAGGAAGTGGACGAAGTTGAGGAAGTGGAGGTAGTGGACGAAGTGGAGGAAGTGGACGGAGTGGAGGAAGTGGAGGAATTTGACGAAGTAGACGAAGTGGAGGAAGTGGAGGAAGTGGAGGAAGTGGAGGAAATGGAGGAAGTGGACAAAGTGGAGGAAGTGGAGGAAGTGGAGGAAGTGTACAAACTGGTCGAAGTGAAGGAAGTGGACGAAGTTCACGAAGTGGACAAAGTGGATGAAGTAGACGAAGTGGAGGAGGTGAAGGAAATTGTGGAAATTGACGAAGTTGACAAAGTGGAGGAAGTGGACGAAGTGGAGGAACTAGAGGAAGTGGGCGAAGTTGACGAAGTGGACGAAGTGGATGAAGTGGACGAAGTGGAGGATCTGGAGGAAGTGGACGAAGTGGAGGAAGTCGAGGAAGTTGACGAAGGGGACGAAGTGGAGGAAGTGGGGGAAGTTGAAGAAGTTGACGAAGTTTAAGAAGTCGAGCAAGTGGAGCAAGTGGAGGAATTGGATGAAGTGGAGGAAGTGTAGCAAGTGGAGAAAGTGCACGAGGTGGACGAAGTTGACAAAGTGGAGGAAGTGGAGGAAGTTGATGAGGTGGACGATGTGGAGGAAGTGGACGAAGTGGAAGAAGTGAACGAAGTGCAGGATGTGGAGGTAGTGGAGGAAGTTGAAGAAGTGGACGAAGTTGACAAAGTTGAGGAAGTGGACGAAGTTGACGTAGTGGACGAAGTGAAGGAAGTGAAGGAATTGGAGGAACTAGAGGAAGTGGACGAAGTGGAGGAAGTTGATGAAGTGGAGGAAGTGGAGGAAGTGGAGGAAGTTGAGGAAGTGGAGGAAGTGGACAAAGTTCACGAAGTTCACGAAGTGGAGGAAATTGACGAATTAGACTAAGTGGACGAAGTGGAGGAAGTGGAGGAAGTGGAGGAAGTGGAGGAAGTAGAGGAAGTAGAGGAACTGAAGGAAGTGGACGAAGTTGCCGAAGTAGTCGAAGTTGCCGAAGTAGTCGAAGTAGTCGAAGTGGAAGAAGTGGACGAAGTGGAGGAAGTGGGGGAAGTTGAGGAAGTTGACGAAGTGGAGCAAGTGGACGAAGTAGACAAAGTGGACAAAGTGGAGGAGGTGCAGGAAGTGGACGAAGTTAACGAAGTGGAGGAAGTGGACGAAGTCGACGAAGTGGAGGAAGTGGACAAAGAGGTCGAAGTGGACAATGTGGAGGAAGTGGACGAAATAGAGGAAGTGGAGGAAGTGGACGATGTGGAGTAAGTCGACGAAATGGATGATGTTGACGAAGTGGACGACTTGGAGGAAGTTGATGAAGTGGAGGAAGTGGAGGAAGTTGACAAAGTGGTGGAAGTGGAGGAAGTGGACGAAGAGGAAGAAGTGGAGGAAGTTGAGGAAGTTGAAGATGTTGAGGAGTGGAGGAAGCGTACCAACTGGTCGAAGTGAAGGAAGTGGACGAAGTTCACGAAGTGGACAAAGTGGATGAAGTAGACAAAGTGAAGGAGGTGAAGGAAATTGAGGAAATTGACGAACTGGACGGAGTGGAGGAAGTGTAGGAAGTGGAGGAAGTGGAGGAAGTTGAAGAAGTGGAGGAAGTGGTGGAAGTGGAGGAAGTTGAAGAAGTGGATGAAGTTGACGAAGTGGAGGAAGTGGACGAAGTTGATGAAGTTGAGGAAGTGGAGGAACTGGAGGAAGTTGACGAAGTGGATGAAGTGGAGGAAGTGGAGGAAGTGGTGGAAGTGGTGGAAGTGGACGAAGTGGACGAAGTGGACGAAATGGACGAAGGGGACGAAGGGGACGAAGGGGACGAAGTGGAGGAAGTGGTGGAAGTTGACGAAGTGGACGAAGTGGAGGAAAAGGAAGAAGTTGAGGAAGTGGACCAAGTGGAGGAAGTTGAAGAAGTGGACGAACTTGACGAAGTGGAGGAACTGGAGGAAGTGAACGAAGTTGATGAAGCGGACGAAGTTGATGAAGTGGATGAAGTGGACCAAGTGGACAAAGTGGAGGAATTGGGGGAAGTGGACGAAGTGGATGAAGTTGACGATATGGACGAAGTGGAGGAAGTGGAGGAAGTAAATGAAGTGGACGAAGTGGAGGAAGGGGAGGAAATTGACGAAGCAGACGAAATGGAGGAAGTGGGCGAAGTGGACGAAGTGAAGGAAGTGGAGGAAGTGGAGGAGGTGAAGGAAATGGAGGAAGTTGACGAAGCTGAAGAAGTTGAAGAGTTGACGAAATGGAGAAAGTGTACGAACTGGTCGAAGTGAAGGAAGTGGACGAATTTCACGAAGTGGACAGAGTGGATGAAGTAGATGAATTGGAGGAAGTGGTGGAAGTTGAGGAAGTGGAGGAAGTGGACGAAATGGAAGAAGTGGACGAAGTGGATTAAGTGAGCGTAGTGGAGGAAGTGGAAGAAGTGGAGGAAGTTGACGAAGTGGAGGAAGTGGACGAAATGGAGGAAGTGGACGAAGTGGACGAAGTGGAGGAAGTGGACGAATTTCACGAAGTGTACGAACTGGTCAAAGTGAAGGAAGTGGACGAATTTAACGAACTGGACAAAGTGGATGAAGTAGAGGAATTGGAGGTGGTGATGGAAGTTGAGGAAGTAGAGGAAGTGGAGGAAGTGGTCGAAGTGGACTAAGTGGAGGAACTGGAGGAAGTGGACGAAGTAGAGGAAGTGGAGGAAATTGACGATGTAGACGAAGTGGAGGAAGTGGAGGAGGTGGAGGAAATGAAGGAGGGGGACGAAGTTGAAGAAGTTAAAGAGTTGACGAAATGGAGGAAGTGTACGAACTGGTCGAAGTGAAGGAAGTGGACGAATTTCACGAAGTGGACAAAGTGGATGAAGTAGAGGAATTGGAGGAAGTGGTGGAAGTTGAGGAAGTGGAGGAAGTGGAGGAAGTAAAGGAAGTGGACGAAGTCGACGAAGTGGAGGAAGTGGAGGAAATTGACGAAGTAGACGAAGTGGAGGAAGTGGAAGAAGTGGACGAAGTGGAGGAAGTGGAGGAAGTGGACGAAGTCGAGGAAATGGAGGAAGTGGACGAAGTTGATGAAGTTGACGAAGTTGAAATGTTGACAAAATGGAGGAAGTGTACGATCTGGTCGAAGTGGAGGAAGTGGACGAATTTCACGAAGTGGAAAGGTGCATGAAGTAGAGGAATTGGAGGAATGGTGGAAGTTGAGGAAGTGGAGGATGTGGAGGAAGTGGAGGAAATGGACGAAGTGGACGAATTTGACGAAGTGGAAGAAGTGGAGGAAGTGGAAAAAGTGGAGAAAGTGGAGGAAATTGCCGAAGTGGAGGAAGTGGACGAAGTTGACGAAGTGGAGGAAGTGGAGGAAGTGGAGGAAGTGGACGAAGTGGTAGAAGTGGAAGAAGTGGAGGAAGTGGAGGAAATGGAGAAAGTGGAAGAAGTTGACGAAGTGGACGAAGTTGACGAAGTGGAGGAAGTGGAGGAAGTTGCTGAAGTGGACCCAGTTGAAGAAGTGGAAGAAGTGGAGAATGTGGAGGAAGTTGACGAAGTCGAGGAAGTGGACGAAGTTGACGAAGTCGAGGAAGTTGGAGGAAGTGGAGGAAGTGGAAGAAGTGGAAGAAGTGGAGGAACTGGAGGAAGCGGAGGAAGTGGAGGAAGTGGAAGAAGTTGAAGAAGTGGACGAAGTAGAGGAAGTGGAGGAAGTGGAGGAAGGTTCCAAAGTGGTCGAAGTGGACAAAGTGGATGAAGTGGACGAAGTGGACGAAATGGAAGAAGTGCAGAAAGTGGAGGAAGTTGACGAAGTGGAGGAAGTGCAAGAAGTGGAGAAAGTGGAGAAGTGGAGGAAGTGGAGGAGGTGGAAGAAGTTGAAGAAGTGGACGAAGTTGAAGAAGTGGAAGAAGTGGAGGAAGTGGAGGAAGTGGAGGAGGTGGAGGAAGTGGAGGAAGTGGGCGAAGTGGACGAAGTCAATGAAGTGGAGGAAGTGGACGAAGTGGAGGAAGTGGACGAAGATGACGAAGTTGAAGAAGTGGACGAAGTGGACAAAGTGTAGGCAGTGGACGAAGTGGAGGAAGTTGACGAAGATGCAGTGGAGGAAGTGGACGAAGTGGAAGAAGTGGAGAAAGTGGAGGAAATTGACGAAGTAGAGGAAGTGGACGAAGTGGAGGAAGTGGAGGAAGTGGAAGAAGTTGAAGAAGTGGACGAAGTTGACGAAGTGGAGGAAGTGGAGGAAGTGGAGGAATTGGAGGAAGTGGTGGAAGTGGAGCAAGTGGACGAACTTGACGAAGTGGAGTTTGTGGAGGAAGTGAACGAATTTGACGAACTGGACGAAGTGGTGGAAGTGGAGGAAGTGGAAGAAGTTGAAGAAGTGGAGGAACTCGAGGAAGTGGAAGAAGGAAGTGGTGGAAGTGGACGAAGTTGACCAAGTGGAGGAGGTGGAGGAAGTGCACGAAGTTGAGGAAGTTGAGGAAGTGGAGGAAGTGGAGGAATTGGAGAAAGTGGAGGAAGTGGAGGAAATTGAGCAAGTAGAGGAAGTGGAAGAAGTTGAAGAAGTGGACGAAGTTGACGAAGTGGAGGAAGTGGAGGAAGTGAAGGAATTGGAGGAAGTTGTGGAAGTGGAGGAATTGGAGGAAGTTATGGAAGTGGTGGAAGTGGAGGAAGTGGAGGAAGTGGACAAAGTGGAGGAAGTGGAGGAAGTGGAAGAAGTGGAAGAAGTGGAGGAAGTGGAGGAATTGGAAGAAGTTGAAGAAGTGGAGGAAGTTGACGAAGTAGAGGAAGTGGAGGAAGTGGAGGAATTGGAGGAAGTGGTGGAAGTTGAGGAAGTGGAGGAAGTAAAGAAGTGGAGGAACTGGACGAAGTTGACAAAGTGGACGAAGTTGACGAAGTGGACGAAGTTGACGAAGAGGACGAAGTGGACGAAGTGGACGAAGTGGGCGAAGTGGACGAAGTGGAGGAAATGGAGGAAGTGGAGGAAGTTGACGAAGTGAAGGAAGTGGACGAAATGAAGGAGGTGGACGAAGTGTAGGAAGTTTACGAAGTGCAGGAAGTGGACGAAGTGGAGAAAGTGGACGAAGTGTAGGAAGTGGAGGAAGTGGAGGAAGTCGACAATGATGAAGAAAGTGAAGAAGTGGAGGAGGTGGAGGAAGTTGACGAAGTGGACGAAGTGGAGGTAGTGGACGAAGTGCAGGAAGTGGACGAAGTGGAAGAAGTTGAGAAAGTGGACTTCTCCCTATCACCGTACTACACTAAGTTGGACGTGAGCAGCTCGTGCCTCCAACAAAAACCATTGCTTGCTTTTTACTTCTTTTTTTGTTCAATGTAAAAACGTGTCTTCCATATGGGTGGCGGCTGACGCTCCACACGTCCAGTCCTTCCAAATCTGTGTTTTTCCTAATGCCGTAACGTGTTGTGTGTTTTTTTTCCGACCCTCCATTCCAGCTCCAATTTAATTTGTTCGTGGGCCCCTTGTGCCAAGCTCTCTCTCCCGTGTGCTCATCAATTGCTAGGGGTCAGCTCTCCTCATACGTGGATTGCTGCTGGACGTGCTTCTTTCTTTTTCCTTCCTGCACCCCCTCCTTTTGTGCACACCCGCTGCTGCCCTTTACTTTTCCGTGCAACACCTTTGCTTCTCTGGAACGCCTTGTGCACAAAGAAAAGCCAAGATGCTTCTCCCATTCCAGCTCATCACGTGACAACACCTCCAAATTGTTGGGCCTGCTGCTTGCTCCGAGAAGGTTGCTCAACGTGCTGGACTGATGGAGGACGCTGCACCGCTTGCTGGACGAAGGTGTTGGATGCGTGAAGCCCTTGGACGTGGCAGCTGCACTCCTTCATGCGCTGGACGTGACTCTCCTGTGTGGAAGGTGTAAGCTGGAAAAATAAATAATTAAGAATGTGTTCCACCGCTCCCTAAAAGCCAAAACTGAATTGCATTTCTCCAAATTTGAAACCACGTTCCAGCCAAGAAAGGGTGTGGTGGCTCCCACTTTTATTCCAACTTAGATGCTTCCAAAATAAATTTTTCCATGGGCACTAGGCCGTGAGCTTTTATAGAATGAAAAGGATCACTTTTTGATGGACCCCATGCTGTGACATTATGTGCTAATGTTCTCCAAATTGAATTGGCTGTGTGTCATGTGTTGTCCTCTTTAGCAAATTTTCTTCAATCATTAAAAGTAAGAAAAGGGACCCATCCGTGGTTTTTGATGCACAACTTCCTCCAAACCAATTAAGAGTCTAGAACCATATTTAATTTCTTTTTGTGGCCATGAGATGCATTGTCCAATGATAAATTCCAGCCACCACAAGTACTAAAGAGCAAGCAAACAATGCAAACATATTAGAACACTCAAACAGTAATCACTTGACTGACATAGAGGAGTAAAAAAAATACTGGGAACAACACAGAACGAATTTGAACAAAATAAAAACTATACTTGAAAATAGACATCCATACGAAACTATAAAAAAAAATTGCATGAAAACGAATAAGAATTGAACTCAAACGAGGACACACAAGTTGACACAACATTCACGCAGCACTGTGCGAAAATTGAAATGACTGAGATGCATTGGGCTTAATTGCCATTTCTCATTTAACCTTCAAATGTCCCAAATTGTATCTCCAAATTTTCCTTGTAAAATAATTAGCTCAGATAATTCAAATTAGTTAAAATAAGAATTTCCGATCAAATTTAGCATAATTAGGAAAAATAGGATAATACTGTACATTCAAGCACAATTCCTTGATTAAATCCAGTACAATAAACTAAGTGAAATCAATAAAATTCCTTGATTCATCATTGACGAAGTGGACGAAGTCGAGGTAGTGGACGAAGTGGAGGAAGTGGACGAAGTGGAAGAAGGGGAGAAAGTGGACGAAGTTGACGAAGTGGAGGAAGTGGAGGAAGTGGAAAAGTTGACGAAGTGTTCGAAGTGGAGGAAGAGGAGGAAGTGGAAAAGTGGAAGAAGTGGACGAAGTGGAGAAGTGGAGGAAGTGGAGGAAGTTAAAGAAGTGCACGAAGTTGAAGAAGTTTGAGAAGTGGAGGAAGTGGAGAAAGTGGAGGACATGGAGGAAGTGGGCAAAGTGGAGGAAGTGGAGGAAGTGGACGAAGTGGACGAAGTAAACAAAGTGGAGGAAGTGGACGAAGATGACGAAGTTGAAGAAGTGAAAGAAGTGGATGAAGTGGACAAAGTGTAGGTGATGAGAGGGTCGCACCTCACACAAAAGTTGATTGCAAAATTAATGCAGTATAGTACTAGGAAGTGACTCCTAGGTCGTCTCTCAAGGACCAAATGTGGTTCGGGAATTAGGCCAAACACGTAGTGGGGGTGTTTAAGAGTTTTTACGATAATAAATGAACTAAATTAAAATGGAAATTAAACACAATCGAACATAATTGAAAACAAAGTGAATATTAAAATTTAAATAAAGAAGAAAAAAAAAAGAAAAAAAAATAAAAATAAAAATAAGTCACTAAAAAAACTTAGAAGCATTTAATTAAACATGCATATGCGTAAGGAAAATTGGAATGAAAACATAAGTTGGTGAATAAAAAAAAAACTATTAAACGGTGATAAATCAAAAGTGCAATTTTGCTTTAGCCATGAAGGCACCGTGCAGCATGAAACAAGACTTTTTAATTCCATCATGTGAATTAATTAAAGTGCACTAATCCAAAGCTAATTAAAAAAATAAATCTAAAGTGCAATAATCCAAAGCTAATTAAAAAAAGACATCATTAATCAGCGCATGTGTATCCTAAAATTCTCTCCCAAACCGTAACACCTGCTGCACCATTTTTCATTCAATAAAAAAAAACAAAACGTTCTTACATAGGGTCCGTGAGCTCTCGTTGATGAAAATTTCCAAACATTCAAAACAAAAGCCTCCAAGGTGGCGGCTGGACCATCCATGATTTAAAGCAACATAAAATCACTGCTGGAATCAAATCACCGCACGGAATCAAAATTAAAGCATTGTCCATATTGTCTAAAGAAAGAAACAATCATTTTTCTGCTGGAATAAAAACTGAGCTGCTGGAACCGAGAAAGAACCGAGAGCTGCAGGAATAAAATCTCTAGTGCTCTCCAAAATAAATCACCACTCTATCTTGCTCCTCTGTCCGTGCTACCTTCCAGCTCAATTCAAACGTAGAGAAGAACTCAACCGTAACCCTCCATGCTTTCTTTCTCCAACTCTCCCCTCCTAGGTCACATTTCCTTTCTCCAGCTCTCCCCTCTTTTTACTGTGGCCGCTGGACCGAGTGAAGGATTGCTGGACCGTCTCAAGCTGCTGGATCAAGGTGAAGATAGCTGCGCTTGCTAACTGGATGCGCTGCTTCTGCTGGACCGTGATGGACGCTGCTTTCAAGCTTGCTGGATGCTTCCTCCACCAGGCCCTTGCGCGTGCTGCTTGAAGGCTGTGTTGGTGCTGTCTCGCTGGACGTGTTGAAGGCCTGCTTCTTGGACGCGTGCACCCCTCCAGTAGCAAGCCAACATTCTCTCTTCACCGTGCACACCACTCTTTCAAGCCCAAAATCCTCTATCCATGTGGGCCGTGTTGTGCTTTCATCCCAGCTGCTGGAAAGTTCAATTCTTAATTGCCAAAGTCCTTTTGATGTCCGTGGCTTAGTGTGGCAGCTGGACTTCTCCATGGAGTGTGCTGTCAGAAATTCCTTCTCATGGGCCCTCTCTTCTTTCAAGAACGTGGCAACTACTTAAGGACGTGGATGTGTGCCACTTATTCAATTGATTGTGCCTTTTCTTAATAACCCAAAAATGAATCCTGCCATTAATATCAAGTGCATTCTCCAAAATATAAAGTCTTGTGTTTGCACCTCAAAAATAAACCTCCAGGTCCAACTGTCATTTCTCTTTTAACTTTCAAATGTCCCAAAATATTATCCAACAATTTCCCTACAATTAATAATGCAAATAATTAGCTCAAATAATTCAAATTAATTAAAATAAGAATTTTTGGTCAAATTAAGCACAATTAGCAAAAACGGAAAAATACCGGACTTTTAAGCACAATTCCCTGATTAAATCTAGCACAATAAGCTAAGTGAAATTGAGAAAATATTGACTCATCAGTAGGCGGTGGACGAAATGGAGGAAGTTGACGAACATGAAATGGAGGAAGTGGAGGAAGTGGACGCAGTGGAAGAAGTGGAGAAAGTGGAGGAAGTTGACGAAGTGGAGGAAGTGGACGAAAGTTGACGAACATGAAGTGGAGGAAGTGGAGGAAGTGGACGCAGTGGAAGAAGTGGAGAAAGTGGAGGAAGTTGACGAAGTGGAGGAAGTGGACGAAGTGGACGAAGTGGACGAAGTGGACGAAGTGGACGAAGTGGACGAAGTGAACGAAGTGGAGGAAGTGAAGGAAGTGGAGGAAGTGGACGAAGTGGACGAAGACGACGAAGTTGAAGAAGTGGAAGAAGTGGACGAAGTGGACAAAGTGTAGGCAGTGGACGAAGTGGAGGAAGTGGACGAAGATGAAGTGGAGGAAGAGGAGGAAGTGGACGAAGTGGAAGAAGTGAAGAAAGTGGAGGAAGTTGACGAAGTGGAGGAAGTGAAGGAAGTGGACGAAGTGGACGAAGTGGGGGAAGTGGAAGAAGTGGAGGTAGTCGAGGAAGTGGAGGAAATGGAGGAAGTGGAACAAGTTGAAGAAGTGGACGAAGTTGACGAAGTGGACGAAGTTGACGAAGTGGACGAAGTGGAGGAATTGGACGAAGGAAGTGGAGGAAGTCGACGAAGATGAAGAAAGTGAAGAAGTGGAGGAAGTGGAGGAAGTTGACGAAGTGGACGAAGTGGAGGTAGTGGAGGAAGTGGAGGAAGTGGAAGAAGTGGAGAAAGTGGAGGAAGTGGAGGAAGTTGACGAAGTGAAGGAAGAAGTGGAGGAAGTGGATGAAGTTGACGAAGTGGACGAAGTGGAGGAAGAGGAGGAAGTGGAAGAAGTGGAAGAAGTGGAAAAAGTGGAGGAAGTGGAGAAGTGGAGGAAGTGGAGGAAGTTGAAGAAGTGGACGAAGTTGAAGAAGTGGAAGAAGTGGAGGAAGTGGAGGAAGTGAGCAAAGTGGACGAAGTGGAGGAAGTTGACGAAGATGAAGTGGAGGAAGTGGACGAAGTGGAAGAAGTGGAGAAAGTGGAGGAAGTTGACGAAGTGGAGGAAGTCGAGGAAGTGGAGGAAGTGGAGGAAGTGGAGGAAGTGGAAGAAGTGGAAGAAGTGGAGGAAGTCGAGGAAGTGGAAGAAATGGAGGAAGTCGAAGAAGTTGAAGAAGTGGACGAAGTTGACGAAGTGGAGGAAGTGGAGGAAGTGGAGAAATTGGAGGAAGTGGACGAAGTGGACAAAGTGGACGAAGTTGATGAAGTTGACGAAGTGGAGGTAGTGGACGAAGTTGACGAAGTGGAAGAAGTGGAGGAAGTGCACGAAGTGGGGGATGTGGAGAAAGAGGAGGAAGTGGACCAAGTGCACGAAGTGGACGAAGATGACGAAGTTGAAGAAGTGGAAGAAGTGGACGAAGTGTAGGAAGTGGAGGAAGTTGACGAAGATGAAGAAAGTGAAGAAGTGGAGGAAGTGGAGGAAGTTGACGAAGTGGACTGATGGACAAATTTGTAAGCACCAAAATATGATGTCACAAACTTGTTTCACAATCGGCAAGTATGACCGAATCGTTTCAAGTAATAAACTTGGTAAGACCAAGTATCGTTCTCCCAAAGGACTCACGGCCTAGTTTAGTTATGTGATTTGTTGATTAGCTAAGACTTAAGAACACAATAATTGAAGTTTAATATGCAAAGACGAAAATTAAATATGTATGCATGAATTGATCAATGACAAAGACAAAAGATAAACACTTTCAAGGAAATATATGAATGAATATGTTGTTGGGGGTCAATTTCATCTCATCCACTCTCATATATTTTAGGAATTCAACATTCAAATCATCATTGTTAATGCCACTCTCTAATGTACCATTCTAGATGGCTTCTCCCTAATCAAATAGTTCATACAATTCCTAGCATTCCTAATGATTAGTTCATGAGTGCAGGAGCTTAAAGGCAACCAATAGAATATTGTCAGTATAATATTGGGAGAAATTCCCCGGATCTAGATTTCCCCGTACGTGTCCGTATCAACAAAACCAATAATCATGCATTAGAATGAGTTAAACAATGCAAGCATTGAGCAAAGAGGAAAAACCCTAACTAATGATGAAAGAAAGCATATGTCTTAATTCAAAGATGTATTCAACAAATCCATATATGAGAGCTTCAAGAGATTACATTGATTCCCCAACAAACATACAAGGTTTAGTTCACCATATTCATGGTGAACCTAGATGAATAACAATGAAAGTATGAAAGAATAAACCCAATAAAGGTGAAGAGGTAGCCTGAGCATCCAAGATCCTCCTTCAAAGGGGTGAAAGAGAGAGTGTTTGCCTCGTTTCTGCCAAAGATCCTAACTAAAGGACGTGCAAGCCCTTATATACTAATCTAGAGTTACAAAAGATTACAAAAGTCCAAGCCCAAAAAGTGCCGCTCAGCGCCATTTACCGCTCAGCGGTGGTTACGCGTCTTCTTTCTTCCCCTCAGCGGCCATTTGCCCCTCAGCGGTTCCAACGCCACCTCTTGAGTGCCGCTCAGCGGTAGTTTGCCGCTGAGCGGTGCCTTCGACTTCTCCTTTTTGCACTCTTTCTTGTCTTTTCTAATGTCCTCTCTCTATTCTTCACTTCTTTCACCAAATTCACCTCAAAACCTGCACAAAAACACTTAAATCAAGCATAAACCTGTCCAGCTCTCTTATTTCTGAAAATATAAAAAAAAGGCATGATTTCAAGCTAGTTTCTAAGTCTAAAGGTTGCTTTTAGTATCACTTTAAGCATGAAAATAACAGTTTTTCAACTGTTATCACAACCCCAAACTTAGAACTTTGCTTGTCCTCAAGCAAAAAATGTAACTCCATCTCCAACCAATTCATATGATGGTTCACTCATTCAAAATCCTCTTTTCAAGATAAGTAATAACTTCACTCAAACTTAGACCAAGAGTTAATCAAGATGTGCACATGCTTTAGTGTTCACAAAGTCATTTAAATTCCAACAAATGCTATTTTTCATGAATGATCAATCAATTAAGCATGGATGTTCATGTGCTTATGGAATATTTCCTCACTAGGTAAAGTGTTTCACTCAACACACAAGTGTATAAGAGGTAAAGTGTTTCACTCATTCACTCCACTATCACAATGTCACATGAATCAACTTTGCCTTTCATTTAACCACAATCAAATACATTCACAAGCATGCATCATCACAAGGACTTTTCAATGGCTTATAATGTGGCTGGGCTAACAAGAAAATTGGTTTTTCTGGATCACAAAATCCTTGAGTTAAGAGAATCATAACAACACAATCTTCTTATTCATTCCCAACTTTCTTTTGCCTTTGCTTTTGCATTTGCATTGAGCTTTGCTTCTTTTTCTTTTCTTTTCTTTGCATATTCTTACTTTTTAGCTCTTAGCTCAATGCTTTTTCCTTTTTCATGTTTCCCCAATAACCCCAAACTTGAACATTTAACAATACCACACAAGATCTTCTACTTAACTCAAGGTAAAGATTTTCAATCAAGGGTGTTCAGTGTATATTTAAGGCTAAGGGTTCAAAGGATAGAACACAACGTGTTCTCTTTTAGAAGGCTAACTTTATGAATTTGGCCAATAAAAAGGGTTTCAAAAACACGGCCTTTGATCATATGATGCAAAACAAGCAATTGATTCAATCATAGAAAACCTGGGCAAAGTCATTCATGCTTTCAAAGTAATAGCATTCAACAATAACAACTCTGGAGCTCAAAACCTCACATATAAGCTCATTCACATTTGACATGCACATCCTGCTTAATTTCACAATCACAATCATGATATTATGCATTTGTTCACAAAGCTTGTGAATCACCTGTATAAGCATTTTAATGTGCACATCATCTCAACATCAATCAATCAATAAGCATCATCAAGCATTACTTATCACACAATCACAGTTAATAGCAAACCATCATAAAACCAGGTGTTCAATAGAGTACATCAAACCCTAATCTAAAAACAAAAACAAATAAGTTCAGAAAACTTAAACCAAAAAGCATAATCATATGATAGCATTCATCAGTAAATGCTATCTCAGCTCCTCATCAGTCCGAGCTCTTTGTATCTTCCCTCCTCTTCATCATCATCTTCATCAAATGCATCCTCCTCCTCAGCTTCATCTTCATCCATGTCTCGGCTGAAGCTTCAGCTGCTTCAGCTCCTCCATGCCATGGTTTTCAATCTCTTTCCTGAAGAGGATGCCATTTCTGCATTCAAACATAAATCCAAAACCACAGAACATGATGTTACTCATTAGTAAACACAAAACAAAACTCCTTTTGAAGCTAAACCACCGCTGAGGGCCAGAATTTCCCCTCAGCGCCACCAGTGCCACATTCAAACACGCAACAAACCAGAAAAAGCAAATCTGACAGAGTGTCGCTCAGCGGTAAATGCCGCTCAGCGGTGATCTGCAGATTTTGCAAATCTCGTTTTTAAACTGTCCTAACTCCACCCAAATGCAATTTTCAGTTTTGTAGTTCATAATCAAGCAGTTTAATCGGTTCAAACATCAAATATCATCAAATCATGCATAGAAATCAAAACCCCTAAATATTCATGCTTTGACAATCACAGTCAATTTCAAGAACCCTAGAATGAACAAAATGCATTTCACTTACTTGGGTGGAGATACTAGATGCAATGAGAATGCCTTCAAACTAGAATGCTCTCTTCCAACCCCAAACTTTGATGGCACACTAGTGAAAAAGTGAGTGAAAAGAGAGATTTTCTAAGGGGAAGAGTGAAAAGATGTGGAAAACCTAGGAGAAGGTGTGTGGAATGTTTGTGCAGAGAGAAGTCTGGAAATAAACCCTAAAACGCAGCTTGGGGTATAAAAAATACCCTAATGGGCTCGGGTCCCGCTAAGGGGAACTTAAGCCCATCTGCGATAGTACCACTCAGCGGTAATTGCCGCTCAGCGGCACTTTCGTGATGTGCCCTTCTCCTTCTTTTCTTGACCTACGTGCCTTCCTAGCATACCCCTCATAGGTTCCCTGCAATTCAATGTTAAAAATGCTTATGCAAATCCTAAAAATAAACAAACAGAAAACAATCAATCAACTGGGTTGCCTCCCAGGTAGCGCTTGTTTAACGTCACGAGCCTGACCCAAAATCCACCAACACCCATCAGTAGGTGTTTCAAACTTACCAGCACCCATCAGTAGGTGCAAAATCTTCTCACAACACCCATCAGTTGGTGTTACAAACTTAGTATCCTTCAGTAGATACTTAATCACCTAGCATCCTTCAGTAGATGCTAGATCCAACAAAATAATGTCCAGAATAATGTTCACAAATTATAAATTACAAAACCAAATCAAAAGTTTGTAAATCCACTGGGTTGCCTCCCAGCAAGCGCTTCTTTAACGTCACTAGCTTGACCCTGTTAAAGCTCACGTTCCATCTTCTTTATAATTGATGTAGTCCTTCCACCAACCTTTCAACTGCTTCCTTTGGACTGTTTTAGATTCTCTAGAATATGGAGACTCTATCTCTATCATCTCCTTCTCTTTAAAGCCTTTAATAACCCACAACTTGTTCTTGAGTCTTACAGGTGTGCCAAGTTGGAGTCTTAATTTTTTCCAGTCTCTAGGAACTTCTTCTCCTTTTCCAATCTCTTCTACCTTGGGTGCCTGAAAATACAAACAATGGTTATCAGAAACCTTAAGATTTTTATTTTTACCTCTAGTTATGGGTGCATCTCGAAATGCAGCTTTATAACTGGCTTCTTCCTCCTTTGCTTGTATCTCATCTTTGAACACATCCACACCACTCTCCTCTCTGTCTTGGAGAACCACTATACCTTCATTCACATCAATGATAGCCCTAGCCGTTTTCATAAACGGCCTTCCAAGTATGAAAGGTATTTTCTCAGTTTCC
Source organism: Vigna umbellata (assembly GCF_029865625.1). NCBI lineage: Eukaryota > Viridiplantae > Streptophyta > Magnoliopsida > Fabales > Fabaceae > Vigna > Vigna umbellata. Next base: position 45,025,109 of record NC_142173.1, read on the forward strand.
ATCTACATCACCACAAAGTCTGCAAGGAACTGAAGTTTGCCAACACAAACTACAATGTCTTCTGCAATCCCACATGGCTCCTTTGAAGATCCATCAGCCATTACAAGATTAACCTTTACAGGTTTTATTTCAACATGGCCAATTTGCTCCAATAGAGAATAAGGCATCAAGTTAACACTTGAGCCTAAATCAAGGAGAGCTTTCTTTACCTTTTTCTTCCCTATAATGCAAGGGATAGAAAAACTGCCTGGATCTGCTGCTTTTGGTGGGAATGATTCTTTCTTAACAGTTATACACTTTCTTCCTCATCCTCTCTACGTCTTTTTGTAGAGTGATGAACAAATTTGTAAGCACCAAAATATGATGTCACAAACTTGTTTCACAATCGGCAAGTATGACCGAATCGTTCAAGTAATAAAACTTGGTAAGACCAAGTATCGTTCTTCCCAAAGGACTCACGGCCTAGTTTAGTTATGTGATTTCTTGATTAGCTAAGACTTAGAAAACAATATTGAAATTTAAATGCAAGACGAAAATAAACATGTATGCATGAATTGATCAATGGCAAAGACAAAAGATAAACACTTTCAATGGAATATATGAATGAATATGTTGTTGGGGGTCAATTTCATCTCATCCACTCTCATATATTTTAGGAATTCAACATTCAAATCATCATTGTTAATGCCACTCTCTAATGTACCATTCTAGATGGCTTCTCCCTAATCAAATAGTTCATACAATTCCTAGCATTCCTAATGATTAGTTCATGAGTGCAGGAGCTTAAGGCAACCAATAATATTGTCAGTAAATATTGGGAGAAATTCCCCGGATCTAGATTTCCCCGTACGTGTCCGTATCAACAAAACCAATAATCATGCATTAGAATGAGTTAAACAATGCAAGCATTGAGCAAAGAGGAAAAACCCTAACTAATGATGAAAGAAAGCATATGTCTTAATTCAAAGATGTATTCAACAAATCCATATATGAGAGCTTCAAGAGATTACATTGATTCCCCAACAAACATACAAGGTTTAGTTCACCATATTCATGGTGAACCTAGATGAATAACAATGAAAGTATGAAAGAATAAACCCAATAAAGGTGAAGAGGTAGCCTGAGCATCCAAGATCCTCCTTCAAAGGGGTGAAAGAGAGAGTGTTTGCCTCGTTTCTGCCAAAGATCTAACTAAAGGACGTGCAAGCCCTTATATACTAATCTAGAGTTACAAAAGATTACAAAAGCCCAAGCCCAAAAAGTGCCGCTCAGCGCCATTTACCGCTCAGCGGTGGTTACGCGTCTTCTTTCTTCCCCTCAGCGGCCATTTGCCCCTCAGCGGTTCCAACGCCACCTCTTGAGTGCCGCTCAGCGGTAGTTTGCCGCTGAGCGGTGCCTTCGACTTCTCCTTTTTGCACTCTTTCTTGTCTTTTCTAATGTCCTCTCTTATTCTTCACTTCTTTCACCAAATTCACCTCAAAACCTGCACAAAAACACTAAATCAAGCATAAACCTGTCCAGCTCTCTTATTTCTGAAAATATAAACAAAATGCATGATTTCAAGCTAGTTTCTAAGTCTAAAGGTTGCTTTTAGTATCACTTTTAAGCATGAAAATAACAGTTTTTCAACTGTTATCACAACCCCAAACTTAGAACTTTGCTTGTCCTCAAGCAAACAAAATGTAACTCCATCTCCAACCAATTCATATGATGGTTCACTCATTCAAAATCCTCTTTTCAAGATAAGTAATAACTTCACTCAAACTTATGACCAAGAGTTAATCAAGATGTGCACATGCTTTAGTGTTCACAAAGTCATTTAAATTCCAACAAATGCTATTTTTCATGAATGATCAATCAATTAAGCATGGATGTTCATGTGCTTATGGAATATTTCCTCACTAGGTAAAGTGTTTCACTCAACACACAAGTGTATAAGAGGTAAAGTGTTTCACTCATTCACTCCACTATCACAATGTCACATGAATCAACTTTGCCTTTCATTTAACCACAATCAAATACATTCACAAGCATGCATCATCACAAGGACTTTTCAATGGCTTATAATGTGGCTGGGCTAACAAGAAAATTGGTTTTTCTGGATCACAAAATCCTTGAGTTAAGAGAATCATAACAACACAATCTTCTTATTCATTCCCAACTTTCTTTTGCCTTTGCTTTTGCATTTGCATTGAGCTTTGCTTCTTTTTCTTTTCTTTTCTTTGCATATTCTTACTTTTTAGCTCTTAGCTCAATGCTTTTTCCTTTTTCATGTTTCCCCAATAACCCCAAACTTGAACATTTAACAATACCACACAAGATCTTCTACTTAACTCAAGGTAAAGATTTTCAATCAAGGGTGTTCAGTGTATATTTAAGGCTAAGGGTTCAAAGGATAGAACACAACGTGTTCTCTTTTAGAAGGCTAACTTTATGAATTTGGCCAATAAAAAGGGTTTCAAAAACACGGCCTTTGATCATATGATGCAAAACAAGCAATTGATTCAATCATAGAAAACCTGGGCAAAGTCATTCATGCTTTCAAAGTAATAGCATTCAACAATAACAACTCTGGAGCTCAAAACCTCACATATAAGCTCATTCACATTTGACATGCACATCCTGCTTAATTTCACAATCACAATCATGATATTATGCATTTGTTCACAAAGCTTGTGAATCACCTGTATAAGCATTTTAATGTGCACATCATCTCAACATCAATCAATCAATAAGCATCATCAAGCATTACTTATCACACAATCACAGTTAATAGCAAACCATCATAAAACCAGGTGTTCAATAGAGTACATCAAACCCTAATCTAAAAACAAAAACAAATAAGTTCAGAAAACTTAAACCACAAAAGCATAAGTCCTGCTCATATGATAGCATTCATCAGTAAATGCTATCTCAACTCCTCCTCAATCTGAGCTGTCCTCTGTATCCTCCTTCTTCTTGGATCTTATAGTCTTGATTCTTTTTGCCCGATGAGGAGGCCATCCCTGCATCAAACATAATTCACAAAACCAAAAGATACATTGTTAAGCATTAGTAAACCATAATGAAGAAATCAGCCCCTTCAATGATGCTCTCTCCCAACCCCAAACTTAGATGGAAAACTAGTGAGCAAGTGAGTGGAAGAGAAATTTTCTTAAGAGGGAAGAGTAAAAAGAT
>NC_142173.1:45028385-45095433 GCF_029865625.1 Vigna umbellata
AATAACGAACGTTCAACCCTCCTCCAAACGAGGACGAACGATAAGAACAAGACCGATGATCCTCCCGTTCAGAACAGAATAAGATTAAGAGAGTTACTTTTGGATTTAAGAAATGAGCCGAGTAAAATAGTGAAATATGTGACGAACGATATTTACCACGTGAGTCAGTTAAATGAACTGACTCTCTTGAGTTCAAACCAATACTTAAGGAATAATTCAAATATGGAGGCCTTAGGCCGGATCCAATGCAAGAAGAATAATCAAGATGTTAAGGACTATATTTAGAATAGTTAACATACGGAAATCCAATGCGAGTAAATGACCGAACATGGAAAAAAGAAATATTACTGAAGTTGGACGAACGCTATTTTATCAAGATTGATTATACATTAGTACGAGCGCTTGGGTTAAGACCGAGCACTACTCAGTACGAGCGCTAGGTGTAAGACCGAGTACTACTTAGTACGAGCGCTAGGTGTAAGACCGAGCACTACTAATCTTAAAGTACGAGGGTATATATATGTATTACTTTATTTCGAATATCCGGATACAACTATGCTGGGCGGAACGCTCCAACCTAGTGTTTCCCATGAGGATGCTCGTTCTCGAATAGAATTCTCTTCAAATGAAAAATTCCATTTTAAAACAGTTTACTAGAAAAACCGAACGGTAGGGGACCGTTTGATGACGAACGTACATTATCATAGCGAGAATTTCATATTCAGATTTTCATTTATTTCCAACTCAAGTTTCAACACATCAGTTTATAACCTTATAACTTCACATCAAATATCAATTTACATACTTTATAGAATCCATATTAACAATTCATACTCCAAAATGATTACTCATATTCACATTCATATACTTCATACATATCAACCATCATCATAAATATCAACCAGCATGCATCATATTCATTCATTCAACCAACAGACGTTCATACACAACAACTACATACAGATTAAATTAAATAAGCTTCCCTTACCTGGATACGTGATTGAAAGTCCTAAATGTAGGTTCTTGGTTCGTCCGACTACAACTTTCTACCCTCAACGATCAACAATTCTCCAAACTGAACCGAACAACATAAAAATCCAAAAATAACTTCGACTATACCCCTGCATGCTACCAAAACTTGGTTTGCATGTAACAAAGAACGAACGGCTGAGGGGAAGAAACTTACCAGTTTCAGAATTCGAAGTTGTTCGGTTCAAATCGAAGCTTGGGACGCCGGGAGTGCTTCTATGGTCTCTGAATGATGATCGGAGAAGAAAAAGAGTGAGTTTTGGTAGAGAGAAGGGAGGGTTTTCTAGAGAGAAGATGAAGAGGAGGTAGAGAGAAGGAGGAGAAAATGGTATTGTTCAGAAATCTGGAAAGAGGGTGCATGCAGAGAGTAGAGTGTTTTTCTGAAAATCCAAGTTTTGCTTCCCACTCAAAAACGAACGTCCCATCTTCTGTTGACACCTGCTTTCCACTAACTGATCTTCGGATCCTCTTCGCATGACACCTGGCGTTTGTCATCTGAGTGTTGAGCTCTTCTCTTGACATGTGAATTCCACTAAACAAACACGTGTGTGAATTTTACTGGTTTCTGACTTTTGATTTTACTGGTTCTGACAGTTGGCCAATCTGATGAGTCATTTTCATTTCTTGGCATGAATAATTTGTTTTGGTACGATGAGTACAGGAACAATCTTGTATTCATGATAAAGAAATTTTGAAAAAAGAACTGGTCCTTAGAATGACCAAACTCAAACCGTGACACTTGAGTTAATGATTTGAATTCAAGGTTTGATTGGTCCGGTTAGGGTTGTTAAACCAGTTCAATTAAATTTCCAAACGTTTCCCACGTTTTGCTCTTTTTGCAACAAACATCTTGCATATTGTACGTGACAGCTGTGCTATAGCCTTTTACTTCTTTTATATTTTTAATCATAATCATTATTTATTAATTTTATTTGCTAAAAATAACATTAAAAAGTTATTTGTATTTAGGTGATGCTTTTGAAGGTAAAGAAAATAATATCTAGATATCTATTTCAGGCTTCTTATCTTTTTATCTTTTACATATTATCATAGTATTTATCATATTGTCATTATTTTCTGTTTCTATTTTCCAAATTATCTGTTATATTGTCCGTCAAACCGCGACAGGATTGTAATTATGATTTAAACAATTAAAGAAATTAAAAAAGAAGAAGTATGCCCATCACATTTATCCAACAATTATAAAAACTTTACTTTCATTAACAAAAATACATGTGTAACCACAGTAGCATGCGATTATGGAAGAGATAACACATGATTATAAAGTCAAATCCACAATAACTAAAATAGAAAAAAGAATTGCACATAAGCAAAATTTCTAAAAGAATAATAAGAAGAATATTTTTTATTACCTTGAGCAACTTAAAATTATTTAAATACATAAACTTTTAGGTCTCACACAAGCCTCCAGTCGTCCTCTAGTCTTGGATCACTAGTGCAGAAAGGGGTTTTAACGTCTCCCAATAGACGTCCATCCACAAAAGCCCCAACGTATATAATTGACCGGTGGCATATTAGTAAATAAGTGGAACTGTAGACGTCCGTCCTGGGGCTAGCCGGACGTCTATAATGTTATGAACGTCCGTCCTTGGCGACAGACGTTTATAGGCTGAACAAAGTGAACACGTGTCAGCCCTTTGGACGTCCGTCCTTGGTCGAGACGGACGTGTATAATGTTCTGGACGTCCGTCCTGGGTGACGGACGTTTAATAGGTTGAACTAGTAAACACGTATCAGGTCTTTGAACGTCCGTCCTTGCCCGCGACTGACGTTTATACGTGAGTGAACGTCCGTCCTAAGTGACGGACGTTTATTAGGCTGAACAGTGAAAACCATGTGCAGCCTTTTAACGTCCGTCCTTGGCCGAGACGGACGTTTAAAATTGAGTGAACGTCCGTCCTAAGTGACGGACGTTTATTAGGCTGAAGAGTGAAAACCATGTGCAGGCTTTGAACGTCCGTCCCTGGCCGAGACGGACGTTTAAAATTGAGTGAACGTCCGTCCTAAGTGACGGACGTTTATTAGGCTGACGAGTGAAAACCATGTGCAGGCTTTGAACGTCCGTCCTTGGCCGAGACGGACGTTTAAAATTGAGTGAACGTCCGTCCTAAGTGACGGACGTTTATTAGGCTGAAGAGTGAAAACCATGTGCAGGCTTTGAACGTCCGTCCCTGGCCACATTCGAGCAGTCATTACAGATGACTGGAATGAGGTAATGATGTATACCTTCAATACATTACAAATCATATTCATTTACAACTATATATGAAACAATAATGAATCTTTGTTGAATTTTGCAGCGCTTCAAGACTACATCGCCTATTACAGAAGACACAATTAAACAGATAAGGCAGGAGTTGACCGCTTATCTTCTGCAAAGATGGAGTTAGGAATAGTTATATTTCTTGTTGAACATTGTTTAGTTTTTTAGTTTAAGTTTTATGTTGATAGTTTGGTAGTGGATTGAACTCCACATTAAGTAGAATTTTGTTTATATAAAACGCATTTTTATATTATTGCAAAATTGTTCTGGGACATTTTTCTGCTTTTCAGGTGTGGTTTTATTGAAAAAATAAACTAATTTTTAAAAAAAAAAACGCCCAGTAGACGTCCGTTAGTGCACAGTCGGACGTCTACAGACGTCTGTCAGTGCACACACGGACGTCCACCCCCCAGCTCCTACCTAAAACATTTCAGCAAGGTAGACGTCCGGGGGGAGGAGGCGGACGTATATATAGACGTCCGTCCAGACACAACGGACGTTTATATAGGCGTCCGTCCAGACACAACGGACGTTCGTGTAAACGTCCCTCCTGACACAACGGACGTTCATGTCGACGTCCGTCATGACACAACGGACGTTCATGTAGACGTCCGTGCTGACACAACGGACGTTCATGTCGACGTCCGTCATGACACAACGGACGTTCATGTAGACGTCCGTGCTGACACAACGGACGTTTACCGAGACGTCCGTCCTGCCACAACGGACGTCTGAGCGACGTCACCCACATAAACGTCGGGCGTACGGCGGACGTCAAAAGGCCAAAATATCGGACGTTAAAACCCCTTTCTGCACTAGTGGATATCACTATCTAAAATTTGGGATGATTCTTATATTTATACTAAAATCTCAATTGAATAGTTTCAATTGATTTTTTTTAAATATATCATAAATAGGTGTCGCAACCGGAATCGCGACGGGACGACGATCCAAAAAGAAACGTCTTTTTGAAAAGAGATTTTGGAGTCGCCACCATAGTTTATTATGGAAAACTACGGAAAAACCATAAAACGAAAAAGCACAGTCCGCGAAAACCAGATTCTGGGTTCGGGAGTCGGTTACGCGTGGGGAAGGTGTTAGCACCCCACAACGCCTGCCCTAAGGCAGTACCTTTAACTAAATGCACGAATATGATGTGATTTTCAAAATGTTTAACTATCCCCTAAAATAAAGTTCTAAATAAACAAAACATATTTTTTAGTTTTTTGGGCCCGACAAGGATTGACCTTGCTCCTACGTATTCTCATTCAAAATGAGAAATCAGGGTTACGTAGTTCTTTTAGAAAACTGCTTGAAAATTTGTTTGAAAATTGTTTAGAAAATTTTGTTTGGAAAATGATTATGGATAAATTTGTTTTTTTTTTTGGGAAAGTGAACCTGACAAGGGCTAGCCTTGCTCCTACGTATCTCCACTTTCGATGGAGAATCAAGGGTTACGTAGTTCTGGGAAGCAAGACTATTTGTTGTTTAAAATTGTTGATGTTTTCGGGTTTTTTGAAGATTTTATACCCTTTTTTTTTGTATTTTGTTTAAGAAAGAGAAAAGGTTGTTAGCACAAGGACGATGCGTGCGATCACACATGTGCATAAACCTTTAAAACATATTTTTTTGGTTAATTTTACTTAAGGAAAAGAAAAGGTTTTTAGCACAAGGACGATGTGTGCGAGCACACATGTGCCTAAGCCTTTAAAACATATTTTTGGAATTTTAATTAAGAAAGAGAAAAGGTTTTCAGCACAAGGACGATGCATGCGATCACACATGTGCCTAAACCTTTAAAACATATTTTTGGAATTTTAATTAAGAAAGAGAAAAGGTTTTGAGCACAAGGACGATGCGTGCGATCACACATGTGCCTAAACCTTCAAGACATATTTTTGTAATTTTATTTAAGAAAGAGAAAAGGTTTTCAGCACAAGGACGATGCGTGCGATCACACATGTGCCAAAACCTTTAAAACATATTTTTTGTAATTTTAATTATGAAAGATAAAAGGTTTTCAGCACAAGGACGATGCGTGCGATCACACATGTGCCAAAACCTTTAAAACATATTTTTATAAATTCCTTTATTTAAATTGTAAATATTGCATTATTAAATATATATTTTAGGATAAGTAGATATCTAGAATAAAATAAAATAAAATGAGACAATAAAGCTAAATAAAAATAAAAATAAATAAAAATAAATAAAATAGGATAAACAAAATAAAAAGAAAAACAAATAAGTAAAGAAAACAAAGCAAATAATGAGGGGTCCGCGAAAAGGGGTACTAAACGTTACGTCACAGGCGACCGTGCAGTCCGTGGTAGAGGCCAAGCGTACGTTGGGAAAGGATTAAGAATCACGAGCGCTCGTTGGGGAGAGTTGACGAACGCTCGTTGAGAAAAGGAGCATGGATGACGAGCGTTCGTTGGGGGAGATAACGAACGGACGTTGAGAACAGGAGGGTGGATGACGAGCGTTCGTTAGTGACGAGCGTTCGTTGGTGACGAGCGTTCATTGGGCGATGACGAACGAATGCTGGGAAAGGGGCTGAATGACGATCGCTCGTTGTGGACGAACGTTCGTTGGGGAATTGACGAACGACCGCTTGGAAAGGGAGGCAGAATGACGAGCGCTCATTTTGAAGATGACGAACGGACGCTGGGAACATGAGGCTGGATGACGAACGCTCGTTATGGACGAGCGTTCGTTGGGAAGATGTGGCAAGTTGATGACGAACGCTCGTTATGGACGAGCGTTCGTTGGGAAGATGAGGGAAATTAATGACTAACGCTCGTTATGGACGAGCGTTCGTTGGGAAGATGAGGTTGGATGACGAACGCTCGTTATGGGCGAGCGTTCGTTGGGAAGATGTGGGAAATTGATGACGAACGCTCGTTATGGACGAGCGTTCGTTGTGAAGATGAGGGAAATTAATGACTAACGCTCGTGATGGACGAGCGTTCGTTGGGAAGATGAGGTTGGATGACGAGCGTTCGTTGGGAAGATGAGGTTGGATGACGAACGCTCGTTATGGGCGAGCGTTCGTTGGGAAGATGTGGGAAATTGATGACGAACGCTCGTTATGGACGAGCGTTCGTCGTGAAGATGAGAGAAATTGATGACGAACGCTCGTTATGGACGAGCGTTCGTTGTGATGATGAGGGAAATTGGTGACGCACGCTCGAAAAAGGCCAGATAACGTGCGCTCGTTCTGGGCTTGGCCCACCCGGGTGGCTGCTAACCTAGAATTCCCCTAGGGGTTCTGCCTTCCCATTCTCATTCACTCATCCACTCGGATCCCACACTCTCCAGAGACCCAAGGTCTCTTACTCTCTCCGCAGGCCCACCGCCGCCTATGCCAGCGCCGGCCACCGCTTGTGCCTATGGCATTGGTATGGGGTTGTGTATGAAGGATATCAGTTTACAGGTTTGGATTCTGCAAAGAGAGCATTGGTTTCTTGTTGAAGGTCGTGAAGCGTGTTTGGGTTGTTGGGAATGGATGAAGGAGATATCTGCAGAATGAAATGGAGGATGAATGGAAGTGGAGATCGGTGTTGAATGGTTGATGGCGATGGTGGATGGTACAGTGGCAAATTCTGGCTTTGATTCAGTGAAGGTAAAGCACGAGCTTGCGTTTGGGTGCTGGAAATTGGTCATTGTTCTTGGTTGGTTGTGGCTTGGTGCAATGCAGGTTGAGGATGATGGTGTTGGAGGTGGTCATGTTGACCGAATGGGATGAGTTTGGTTTCTTCCCTTCATGGTTTTGTTGTTTTTTTTTTTTTATGTAGGGGAACTGTGAATAGGTGTATCAAGAAGGATGAAAAATGGATATGGTGATGACTTTGGCGGCAAAGATGGAACAAGGAACGAATCAAGCATGTTTCAGGTTAAAGTGGAAGTGTGCTCATGCGTTGGACCAGAGAAAGGAAAACATTCACACCATAATATCATACTCAAACAGAGCAAAATCAAGCATAAAATGACATACAATGCCGCCAGCTTATATGAACAGGGTGTGAGCAAGGCATGCTTATTCCAGTATAGATGACAGTATGAACCAGTGAAGGAGTCCCTTACCTCTTGGAGTCCCTGTGTTATTGCTTGGTACGTGAAGCCGGTGATCCCTTCTCCTTCTTCCTAGCCGACCTCTGTCTTCTCTTTGCTGTGAATAATGTCTCTGGTCCTTCTTTGCAAGTGTCAATGGTGAAGGCTCGAGAGGCAGTGTGTGAAATCCTCCCCTTCTTGCTCTCCAAAACCAGAATAATAATCCCTTCCCTCTGCTCTCTCTGCCTTTTTTTGCGATTCTCTCCGTGCTTTTTCAATTCTCTCTGTGCTTTTGCAATTCTCTCTGTGTCCCCTCCCCCAAATCGCTCCGTACCCAATTTCGTACGTAAAAACCAAAACGTTTCTGCCACCCCGCCACTCGCAGCCACGGTTTTCTGCTCTTCCCTTCCAACACGCACACCCCGTACCCTGTCTCCTAACTCCCAAACATTCTTTTCTCCTTTTTTCTTTTTTTCATCTTACTAAAAGACAAAAATACCTTTTTCTTCTTTTTATTTTTTATTTATTTATTTTTTATAATATTAGAACAAAATAGAATATAAATGGAATAAAACCACAAAAATAATAATAAAAATAAAATAAAATAATAACAATAAAAATAAAAAGAGAAAAAAAGAAAAAGAATAAGTAAGGTGAGAAATAAAAATAAAGATAAAGATAAAAATAATATAGGAACATAATAAATAAAAAATCATAAAATAAGTAAATCAATAAAAATAAAGGGATAGAAAGCAAAATAAAGTAAAACAGTAAAAAAAATAGAAATAAAAAATAGGAACATAAACTACAGTAAAAGCCAAAAAAACAATCCGGACGAAATTTGGTATTGACAATAGGTCAAAATGATAAATTTTAATATTAAATAATGTTTTAATCATATTAAATAACGGATATCTACATAAATTGTAAAAGAAAAGAATCAAACTAAATATTAGAATATAAATAAAATATGAGCAAGTCACTCAAAAAAAATAAGAATATACATGGTGGTTCATCCTTACAATTAGGTTAAAAACTCACAGGACTAAAAACTCTTTCACAAAAGATTCCACCAAGTAATTATCAAATTAACTTAATTAATAATTTATAATTATGAATCAATTAGGTTAGCTTCTAATCAATTCAACAATCCATTCAACATAAAACATGACTACTATTTCAAGATTATGATAGTTCCATATACTAAATCAAATCAAAAAATCTGATGTCAATATGTTTTATTGAAAACAAGAAAATATTTCTGGGTGAATTTCTTATGAGACATGTTATGTAAGAGTTTCACTAAGTACAAAATTAATATTTTCACAATTTTCTCAAAAAGTAATCACAATTTTTTTTTTGGAAATAAAAAACTAAAAAACAAAGAGAGAAAAAAAGTAATCCTAATTATTATTCATCTTTCCCACACTTGTTTAAAAAATTGTCACTAATGGACTTATATTTTGGGGAAGAAACATGACGATCTGTGACTTCTAGCTCAATTTGACCGTATGTCAAAATTTATTTTCTTTAACTTTATAAAGTACAAGTCACTTTGTACAATTTTATTAATTTTAATATTTAATAAAAGCGGATATTTTTCAAAATTTAATAAAATAATTTCTATTTATGCTAAAAACATAAAATAACATGCATGCATCTTTAAATTTTTATCAACAATGATACCAAATGAATTTAAATCTAACATGTACGATTTTCTTTTCAACAACGTTTCTTTTTGTTCTATAGCCAAGTCAACAAATATTACCACTAAAAATTTATTTTCATTGTTCACATCAACAAACTTGATGTTTGGAACATGTGGCTTCAACTCAATTTCATCATCATCAGGTGCACTAGGATGGTTAATAAGATAATAAATAATCCTCATAATCTCATCTTGTGAGCAAAATTCTACACTTGAAATAGTTGACTCTACTGCTTCATCATTAACAAGTTCAACAACATCTTTAGTAAGATTTATATGTCCATTAGTAAGCATATTAGCGTGATGTGATTTTATAGTTGGTTTTTTATTTGATCTTTGAAACATGAAGTCATTCACATTAGCTATCAAATTTTGCAATCTCTTATCCTTGTCCTTAATCATTTTCTTCAATTCAATATTTCGCTAAACTCATATCCTCAAAAGAATTTCTAACTCGAGATCATTTAGTTGAAGTATAGTCAGCTTACTTATATCAGGTGCAGTGGTAAGTGTGTCAACTTGTTGCTGATAAACATATGAATCGTGTGGTTGTTGTTGATAGTAATCATAATTCATTTGAAAATCACATTGTTGATTTTTTTCATATGAAAAATTATTTTACATTTTTGAAAGAGGTTTTCTGGAAAGAAATAAGTTGAAAGGTTGTTGGGTAGACTTTAAAGAAAAAGAGGTTTGTCTCAATGGATAACTTAAGTACCTTATCTTTCCTTAGTGAAAGTGTTCCTCAACTAGTTTCACAAATTTTTCAACAAAATTCCTGAAACAAAAATTATGATAAAAAAAATAACTAAATTAAAATAAGTAAAGAAAATAAAATAAAATAAGTGATAAAAAATTAGAGGAAATAAAAATGCTAGTGAAAAATTAAGAACTAAAATGATAAAAATTATAAACCTTGTTCCCGGTAATGTCGCCCAATTTTATAACGTTTTTGTTAACGTGATCAAATTAGTATTACTAAACTATAACGGTTGGAACAACCGGTATCGTCGAGTCGAGTAACGGAAATATAAAATAAGAGTACGATACAAATTGTTAAAAGCAAAGAACTTGTTCGGTCAATTTTAAAAATGTTCCTTTAATTTTCACTATAAACGTTTATCAAACAGTTGATGTGCTAAAAGTTTAAAGAGTGTAGAGTTCAAGAAAATCGACACAGATTTTATCATGGTTCGAATCAAAAGATTCTACGTCCAGTCGTTAATCACTATGAATAGTGATTATAACCTTTTCACTAAAATAATATTTGTACAGATTATAAGATATGAAGTAAAGATTGAGAAACGAGAACAACTTTCGTTTGACAAACGAACGGAAGAACCTTCCTTCGACAAACGAATCGGAAGAGACAACTCAGCCAACTTGAAGAGAACCGCTCTGACCTTTGACACACAAAGCGCGAGCTTCTCCTTTTCACAAGACTTGGCAAGAGCACACTATCACTTTGAGAACTTTCTTAGACAAACTGTATTCTCAAAAGGACATAGATTCCCTTTTCACTCACAGAGAGCTTCCCTTAGGCACACAGCTCTAATACTCTCAAAATGAAATGTTACTTCCTAAGAGCTGTGAAGACCCCTATTTAAAAGCCTAGGGTCAGAAACTGAAAAGTCATCTCCCAATTGCCAGAAATAATCTATTATCATAAGTGATAATCGATTATTTGTGTCCGTTATGGGGTTTTCAAAAAGTGATAATTGATTATCCTGAGTGATAATCGATTATTTGCGTGACTTGGCAATACTGACTCAAACTTAAATAATCAATTATTCTAAGCAATAATCGATTATTTGCGCGAGCAACTCTTTTCCAAATAAGCTCGTAATAATCGATTATTATACCAAATAATCGATTATCTGCGCAAAGACTCTCTAAACAGGAAAAGTTCTAAGAGTTCTTACATTAACAAAGTAATTCCTATACAATTAATTCTACAAAATGCTTTTAAATAAATACAACAAAAGTCTTCACGTTCTTCATCTTGTAGCATCATCAAAACCATAATATCTTCAAGACACCAATGCTCCTCATTGGTAACAATCTCGCCCTTTTTGATGATGATAAAAAATCTCTTGTTTAAAAGTATTTCTAAATATCTGCACATATTTCAGACTTACAAACATACAACATGTTAGTAATAACTACACTAGTTTAGAAGTTTTCTCACCCTTTTTGATCATAACCAAAAAGTAAATAGAATCTCCCCCTCAAGTGTTGCTCCCCCTCAACAAAAGAATGCAATTCAAATATTATAAAATTGTTGAGTACGAGATGCAATTCAAATATTATAAGGGAAAAGAGTAATTGATCTAGAATATAAATAAATAACAAGATATCAAACAAACTCATATATCTCCCCCTCAAATAGGTACCATTTATCACAAGATTATGACATAAGATGTCAATAAAAATTTCTCCTCTTTTTATCATAAGCAAAAAGATCGTTAATAAAAATTCCTCCTCAAATGGTTCTCCCCCTCAACAAAAATAGATGCATTTCTTTCAAAACAGAATAAAATTTAAATTTTCATAACATGAAAGAGAAAAATACATCATGAATTACAAAATGGAAATTCAACTCTAATCAAGAAATGCAATTAAGACATAAAAAGGAGGGGTTGGAGGATAATCAGGAGGTTGAAGATGTCAATCAAAAAAATTCTCCCTCTTTTTTTTATCATATTCAAAAGATCATCTAATCTTGATTCTCTCCCTAAATTAATTAAATTAAAAAGAATTTAGGTCCTTTTAATTCATTAAAAATTACTCCCCTTAAAGTAATATTCCCCTTTAAAATCAAAAACAAATTCCAAAAAAAAATTTAAAAAAAAGTTTTTTTTTCAGAAATTTAACTTAAGATAATCGATTATCACTTTAAATAATCAATTATTTGTGATTCAAATTTGTACGTTAGAGTGAAAATGACCTTGATAATCGATTATCATCCCTTGGTAATCGATTATTTACGTTAATTTTCGAAAAATGCAAATTTAGGCCAAATTTTCAACCTAAGACACATCTAGCATTCATAAATTATTTTCAAAGCTCTTAAAAATTACCAAGATACCATAGAGCTCCTTTTTGTTTTTGAGAATTCAACCTACAAAACAACACAATAGAGTTTTGGTCCCCATAATCTCATTTGGGTGCTTTGAGGTTAGAGACAAACTACTTTATAACAGGAATCCAAGTATCTTTTCCATTAGGAATATCAAGATGTTTGATTCTACATTTATTTGAAGTGTGCCCCTTTTTCATGCAGTAAAAACATGTGACAACACTTGGGTTTCTATAAAAGACAGTTCCTTTTTCAACCCATACCCTACGACTTCTTTTAATTTGGTTCTTACTTTTAAAAACACTTTTGTTTTTATAAACCTTTTTAACAGTTATAGGCATTTCAACATTATTATTTCCAGGTGCAACTTCAAGAAGATTTTCAAGAATATCAATATCAAGTATATGATTCTTACGTGAAAGACATTCAACAGAATGTTCAACATTTGAAGACTCTTCATTTCCAAGTTGCAAATTTTATTTCTCAAACTTACTTCCTCGTCTAATGCCTTCTCATATTTAATTTGCATATCTTTAAATTCCTTTTTCAAATTTTTATGAGCAGCATTCAATTTTTCAGATTCATCAAGTAATTCAAGAAAAGCTTTTTGCAAATCAAATTCACTAGTTTCAGAATTAGAACAACTTAGTTGGCTTGCAGTATCATCAATATTTATCGTCAAACACAAGTTTGTTTCTTCATCATAATCACTTGAGCTACTTGATTCATTATCAACCCAAGCAATGTAGACCTTCTTCTTTTTGTGCATTTTCTTGATAATTGGACAAACGACTTTTACATGACCTCTTTCACCACATCCATAACATTTATAGCTTGATGAGGAGCCTTGATTGTCCTTCTTTTTCTTCAAGAATTTGCTTCCAGATGATTCATCGTTGACCATCAAGCATAAATTTTATTGCTCATTAGAATCGCTTGAGCTTGAGGAGTTTGATGTAGAGCATGAATAAAAAAATGTCAACTTATCCACATCTGTGACTTTATCACGGGTCACTCTTAAAAATTCCCACATTTCCTGAGCACTTTCATAAACAGAAACTTTGAAAAAATCATCAAGGGTTAGTACACATAAAATTATATTTCTGGCCTTAACATCATATTGTGCCATTCTATTTTCATTCATAGTCCAGTTAAAATATGGTTTTTTTGCTTCCACACCATCAACAATACTTTTAGGAATATAAGGATAATTTTTTATAGCTTCCCAGATGCCTCTGTCAATTGACTCTAATTAAAAATACTTGCATTCTTATTTTCCAAAACGCATAATTTTCCCCCGTAAACAAAGGATGTCTATCAATAGAAGCACCCTCAACATAAACTTGGTTATGACCGCCCATTTTTGAAAAATTTGAAAAGCTATCAAAGCAAGCTCTGATACCAATTGTTGGAACAATCGG
Source organism: Vigna umbellata (assembly GCF_029865625.1). NCBI lineage: Eukaryota > Viridiplantae > Streptophyta > Magnoliopsida > Fabales > Fabaceae > Vigna > Vigna umbellata. The sequence goes on from NC_142173.1 coordinate 45,041,960, forward strand.
TATCGTCGAGTCGTGCAGCGGAAATATAAAATAAGAGTACGATACATATTGTTAAAAACAAAGAACTTGTTTGGTCAATTTTAAAAATGGTCCCTTTAATTTTCTCTTAAACGTTTTATCAAACAGTTGATGTGCTAAGAGTTTAAAGAGTGTCGAGTTCAAGAATATCAACATAGAGATTTTATCCTGGTTCGAATCAAAAGATTCTACGTCCAGTCGTTAATCACTATGAATAGTGATTAACCTTTTTCACTAAAATAATGTTTGTATAAATTACAAGATATGAAGTAAGGATTAAGAAATGAGAACACCTTTCGTTCGACAAACGAACAGAAGAACCTTCCTTCGACAAACGAACCGGAAGAGACAACTCAGCCAACTTGAAGAGAAGCGCTCTAACCTTTGACACACAAAGCGCGAGCTTCTCCTTTTCACAAGACTTTACAAGAGCACACTATCACTTTGAGAACTTCCTCAGACAAAATGTATTCTCAAAATGGCATAGATTCCCTTTTCACTCACAGAGAGCTTCCCTTAGGCACACAACTCTAATACTCTCAAAATGAAAAGTTACTTCCTAAGAGCTGTGAAGACCCCTATTTAAAAGCCCAGGGTCAGAAACTGAAAAGTCTTCTCCCAACTGCCACAAATAATCTATTATTATAAGTGATAATCGATTATTTGTGTCCGTTATGGGGTTTTCAAAAAGTGATAATCGATTATCCTGAGTGATAATCGATTATTTGCGCAACTTGGGCAATACTGATTCAAACTGAAATTATCAATTATTGATACGCTGTCATTGAAGCTATCAAATTAATACTACTTTTCAAGGAAACTTAAGTATTGCCGAGTAGTATTCAAGAAAGTAGATAGGGTTAAAGTAACCCTGAGTCGTCTCCCAATGAATACGAAATTGTCTTTCAATATTTAAATCTTATGAATGCAATGCAATGATAAAAGTGATGTTTGGAGAATGTTTAAAGAATAAATAAGAAACTTAAAAACAATTATGATGAAATAGACTAATTCCACTGCTTTTCCAAGATAGATTCATCATCGGTTATCCACAGATAATTGTTCAATTGACTATTGTTTAAGTTTCAAATTAATTATAGTACATTCTTAATTAATTTGAGGGCTATCATGCAATTAACCAAAGTATATTCTCAATCAAATGCAAGACCTTTCTAGATTATTCACAATAAATTCAACCAAAGTACATTCTCAATCAAATTCTATTGTGTTTAATCATGTCTATTCTTAAATCTCCTAACCAAGTTAAAAGCTAATCAATCAAAGTAAATTCTCAATTGATTATAGTTGAAATTATTACTAATCAATCAATGTACATTTTCAATTGATAGTAAAAACCATTTAATCATATGAAAGTTCCTAAATTAAATCAAAGTAGATTCTCAATTAAACCTAGAAACCCTAGAACTCAAATAATCCATATGCATGTAGATTCAAACACATTATGATGCAAAAATCTTTGCTTTTAATTTGATAAAGAGATGAAAGACATAGAGAGAACAACTTAAATCAATAATCAAAATAAACAATTGCATTAACTCAATCTAACCTCAAAATCCATATAACATTATTTGGAAGATATTTTCTATGGATATTCCCAAATTAAATTAATTCAACAACTGAATTTTATCTTTTAGCTTTTCTGGCTTTCCAAAATTGCACAAATGTCCTGAAATTTCCTCTATCTGCACTTTAGCCCCTTCAGAATTCCCCAAAATTGCACCAAAACCCCTGTTTGACCAACCTTGACCAGATTCAAATCTGTTGACCAACTTTGACTCATATGGTCATGGCCAACGAGAGCCCGCCACATTGCAGACCCCACTTCACAAAAATTAGGGTTTTGCAATTGTAGATGGGGAAAACACCTTGCTGCTTCTCCTGCGCCGCGAGAATGAAAGAGGAATCGCGTTTCTGGATTAGTGTTTGCTTTGCAGGTTTGAAGATGAATGAAGCTTGGATGGCAGCGACAAGGAGGCTCTCGAGATGATGCCGACTTTGGGTGGTATTCTGCAGCGGCGTGATGGTGATAAGCGTGGTGCGCGACAGAGAGGTTGGAAGTGTGCCGCGATTCTGGTGGTGGAAGATGATTTCGCCGCTCACGATTTCTTCTTGGTGAGGCAGGATTGGACGGAGATGAAGATGGTGAGAGAGAAGCGTGGTGGCTGTGTTGATGGTTGCTTGCGGTGGTGTTCTGGATTTGATGATTTCTTTCTTGCAGGTGGTCGTGTGTGAAGCGTGGTGATTCTTTTGGTTGCCTTCTACGGCACGACGGCTCATGGTCTGGCGGAGGCGGTGCGACATGGTGGTTGCCTCTCGCGGATGACGGCCTCGCGATGAAGAAGGGGGAGTGGTGGCGCGATGAGAATCGGTAGCGTTCCGGCGAGAAAGGAGTTGGCAGCACAAGGAGATTTTGGACGTTCATGGTGGTCAGCATGGAGGATGGCGTTAAGGTTGGTGGCGGAGCTTCGGTAGCACAACTGACGGCTAGGGTTTCTGGATAAGGGTTTCTCGGTTACAGAAGATGGTGATGTGGTAGAGGGTGGTGTGGCAACATGTGGTTGGATAGCACTTAGGGTTTAGATTGCCACATGACATTGATCTGGTGGAGTCTAGTTTAGGAGGGGTGTGTATAGGAAACGTAGAGAGGTGTAGGAGAAAAGACTTAGTGTTTGGCTTAGTATTGGGCCTGATTAAGAAAAGAGTGGTGTATGTAGGGAAATTTAGGAGGTACAAGGGTAAAAACTGTCTGTTTGGCCCATTTGTATATTATTTTCCAAAGAAAATCTGATTTTGGGCCTTAATTTGCAATTTGGACCAATAAAGCTTTAATTTCAGCTGCACAAATAAATACTAAAACATCCAAGAATAATTTATGCGCTAAAACTCACCTTTTACGTCTCTTTAATTCACAAACCCAATAATTCCAATTGTCATAGATCCACTTTAAATCAACCATTTAAGTACAAATATCTCATCAAAAATTTGAATTTTAAAGCATAAATGTGGGCATAAACATGCACTCATCAATTATTCTAAGAAATAATCGATTATTTGCGCGAGCAACTCTTTTCCAAACAAGCTCGTAATAATCGATTATTTGCGCAAAGACTCTTTAAACAGGAAAACTTCTAAGAGTTCTTAGTAATTCTTATACAATTAATTCTACAAAATGCTTTTAAATAAATACAACAAAAGTGTTAAAATAGAATGACTTAATTTTCAACACCAAGAGGGGAGGGGCGGGAGGTGCGGGGGGGGGGGGGGGGGGAAGGTGGGGGTGGAGGGGTGGGGGTGGAGGGGTGGGGAATTGGTGAAACACAAAAACAATGTTTTCTTTAAATCTTTTTCGCAAAGTAGATGCCTTTAAAAGCTTTCTTGAAATGCAATGAAAAAGACTTTGTAGTGCAGCGGAATATAGTCAAATGTGCAAAATATAAAGTCGACTGAATGTAACAGAGTAGGGATAGAAAGTGGGAGTTTCAGCCTTAGAGATATTGGTTGTTTTTGAAGGAAAACCATGCAAGGAGTAGCAGTTTTCTTGGGTGTGACCCATCCTCTTACCGTAAGTGCACTGTAAACGTCCCCTACCTCCACGTCCTCCTCCTCTAGTGCCCCGTCCTCCTCTTCCCCGCGTAGCAACCATGACAGATGGTTCCATTGTTTCAAGAGCTTCCTGAGATTGAGGCACTGGAACATGAAGAAGACGTGTGGTCAAGGCTTCCAAGGAAGAGACCTCATGACTTGTCAGAAGTTGATCTCTGATCAAATCAGGGTGTAAAGCACGGAGGATCATCACCATATAATACTTGTCAAGCTTCTTCTTGATGTCTTCCGAAGATTCCACTTCCAAGAACATTCTCAACTCTTCCACAACTGCTTGGGCTTCAGTCATGAAGGAGACCATATCATGGTCTGTCATTTTGAGACATGCAAGCTTGTTTGCTGTATCATAGAGACGTTGAATATCATTAACATAAATGATTTGAGCTTACTTCCAAAAAGAGTGACATGTTTTGAAGGCTCTAAGAGATATCAAAAGTCGGGGTTCCACAGATTGCCACAATAGGGCGCACAATTGGAAATATGCTTGTTTCCATTGTTCTGCTTTTTCAGAAGGTACTTGGCTTCCATCCTGCTCAAGGTGGTCATAATGTCCTTGACCGAGAAACCACATTTCCACGACAGCAGACCAAGAGAGGTAATTCTTTCCGTTTAGCTTTTCGGAAGTAATTGAGGGACTTCGAGAGAAAGAAAGAACACTTCCAAACGCCATTGTTGATAAAAATTGGAGAGGAACTAGAAAGGAGCCAGAAAACCGAGAGGAACTAGAAAACCCTAGGGGTTTCTTAGGGTTTTCTTCAAGGGGAGCTTCTGGACCTCACTGAAGCAAGGTTTTGAGGGGCAGAGCAGAGAGAGGAGGTCCAGGCGACGACTATGGAGGTGTCGCGGTGATTTTCCGACGGCCAGAGGGCGGCGCGTGAGCTGCACGCACCTGTTCGCAGCGCACAAAGAAGCGGCGCGTGGCGGAGTGTGAGGAAGAATCAGACGACGACACTGGTGGGGTTGGTCGTCGCGTGAAGAGGCAAACCAGATCCAGTGGTCGCCGGAAAGAACAGTGACGGCGGACGACGGCGGACGGTAGCAGACGGTGACGGACAGATGCGAGATGGCAGAGAACCAAGTTGAAGAGCTTCAAACTGCAGTTGACAGCTGCAGATAGTGGCAAGACAACCGCGGATGACGGCAATGGGCACCGGACAGATGCAAACAACAATGACAATGCTGGTGGACCACTTTAGGACAGAAACCAGAGCAGGTTCATCCTGCTCTGATACCAACTTGAGATAAAAATATGTTCTCTTGAGGGCTTAAACACCTCTAAACTTACATTTATAGAAAACAAAATAACTAACCACACTCCTTTCCAATTCACTCTTAGTTGGAACACACTTGCACACAACTCATACACAATAACCAATAATTCTAACAATTCTCTTTAGTATTCAATATAGAGATTGAAAATCGTAGGTTTTCTTAATGATTTGTGGTCTTCCTTTGATCTTAATCTGATGCAGAGGCGTGGATTGGCGAAAAGAAGAGAGGCAGCTGTTGAAGAAGCTAACCTTGCTTTCCAAGAATATGAAGATTCGTTAAAGAAACCAGAGAATTCTGGTGGCTTAGAAGATCCAAAAGCTGCTTCTACCAGTGGCAGAAGAGTATTTGGACCAGCCAAAGCTCAAGTATCTGATACCAGGGTAAAATCAGATAACAGCTATGGTGGCAGTGATAGTGAGGATGACTTGGGAATCGGTAAAAGTGGCAACATGGAGAATATGGGAAGTCACCTTTTGCATAACAAGGATTCAGTTGTGATTCAAGAAGACACTGATACTCACAAGGAATCTTTGTTGAAGGTGATGGAAATCTTATTGTCTTTTTTCTTATATGGATGTCTGTCTCAATGGATGTGATACATTTAATGCATTTTTTGTTCACAGACCATTGATGATATTATTGAAAATCCTGGGCCAAAAACTACATGCGAAGTTTCCATTTTTGTGTCAGATCAGTGGAAAAAGGTGCTTTTAATATATCTATGTATATATATATTTTTTTTCTCTTCTATTTTTAATTTGTTTCTTTTGTTAAAGAAATGTATTTTCCATTTATGACCTGTTGCGCTTACGTATTTGTGATAAGCAGGCAAAGAACAAAAATGAAAACACAACTATCAAGAAGTCTCCAAACCTTACAGGGCCAGTTAGGCAAAATAAAAAAGTATAAGCTCTTTCTATTTTGTTACAAGCATAAAGCATGTCATTGGTTTAATCTTACATTTGATTCTTTTTATATCTTAGGATACTGAAAAGGAGATTGGAGAGGATAGTGATACCAATAGTGAAGGACAGATGGTGGATGGAATTCTGTCTTCTGTTTCTAAAGTGCCTTATGAACTTCCTTCTCAAGAGGAGCTCATTAGGCAAGCGTTTGCAGGGGATGATGTAGAAGGTGATTTTGAAAAGGACAAGCATGAGATCCTCGAGGAAGAAAATCCTAACCCAGAAAAGCCTCTGTAACTTCCTGGCTGGGGCCAGTGGACACATATACAGGAAAAGAAAGGTTTACCATCTTGGATGCTGAAAAAACATGAAAATGCCCAGAAAAAAAGGGCAGAGGCCCTCAAAAAGAGGAAGGATGCTCAGATAAAAAACGTGATTATATCTGAAAAGATAGATAAGAAGGTTAGTGTCATAATATACAAGATTTTGAACCTTCCGTATTCTTTTCAATGCATGCAACAATTCATATTCATATTAGAAATATGTGGGGGTTACTTGGATTGTCATATACTATTCCTCATTTTGACTTGTATCAACAGTTATGTTACTCATACGTATTATCATTATTATTAGTTGTAGTAAATTTTTTCTCTACTACCTCATTATTCAAGGCTCCTGTCTTTATTATTTGGTATTATATTGCTTAAAATTTTCATTTAGTATATATTCATGGTCGAACTCTAGTTTTGTAACTTGTGGCTCGAAAAATGTTGCCGACTGCTTGTGCTCAAGTATAGGCTGACCAGTTCTGTACCTATTATTTTGTGGGTCAATTAATTTGTCTTGGTTTTAATTCTGTACTTCCTTTTGGATATGGAAAATGTTATTTGGACAACGAAATTTTGACACACATTTAACAACGCCACGTGTCAGCTCTGCATTGGATAAATGATTTGAAAATAAAACAGAGAAAGGGTTACGGGGCGAGGGGTATTTTGGGATTTCCAGGGTAAAATTTAAAGAATTGGGTTTGGGCGGTTTAGGGTGGGAAAGAAGTTCGTTCAACCCTTCCATCTTGTGTCTCGCTCTCTCGCTCTGTCGTTCGTCTTCGAAGCTTCCATCTTCCCTGTCGTTGTCTCGCTCTCTCGCTCTATCATTTTTACTTTGTGTTAATCTCACTTATAATGACAAAAGTAGTGATTGAAAAATGAACGCAGCATTATAATAAGAATTTGAAAAGTACGAGACCATTTTTAGTAAAATTAATGGTAATTAATGGGAAGGAGTTGATCAAATTCTGAGTGGGGAGATGGGTGTTGGTCATTGATGTAAACGCAAGAAGTGTGGAGTGACCCGTGATGAGTAGGGGGACGAAGTAGTGCAAGGGATGAGTCAGAGTGTTGAAAAAATGGTCTGGTAATCGTTTACAGAATCCTGGTAAACGATTACCCGAGAGAAAATTGGATTTTGTACATAAAGTCCAACACAGGTAGTCAGCCAGGTGAACAGGGGTCACCATTGGAAAAAAAGCTGAGTTTTAGGCAGTTGTGCACCTGTTTTAGGCAGTTGTGCACCTGTCTGAGGCTGGTCCAGGTGTTTCAGTGGTGGGAGATGGTGGTTGGTGATGTGATGTGAGTCCAAGGAGTGTGGGGTGACCCCTCATCAGTTGGAGGAGCAAGCTCTGCAAGGGATTTGTTGACCAAAAAACCATACAAGTGAATTTAAGGGTCATTACTGGTTAGGAGGTTATGTTTGATGACCCCAAGAAGTGGGAAAGAAGTCATTCTTACTGAGGGGACCAAGTTGGACAAGTGTAGAGCTAATCTGCAGAAAAAACATTGTCGTAATCGTTTACAGTGGCCTCGTAAACGATTACACGAGAGAAATCACTGTTTTGTACAGAAAGTTGAACTAAAGTAGTCAGTTATAGTGTCCTGGGTGATCATTGGCAAAAACTGTTAATTTAAAGCACAAGTCCACTTGTATTTACTTGGTGTTGGTGTTTGACTGGTGGTAGAGGGTGGTAGGTGATGGGAGGTGACCCCAAGAAGTGGGGAAGAAGCCATTCTTACTGAAGGGACCAAGTTGGACAAGTGCAGACCCAATCTGCAGAAAAAACACTATGGTAATCGTTTACAGTGTCCTTGTAATCGATTACAGTTTCAAAAAAGGTGTAAACATGATTTCTAAGGCATAATTTGAAAGGTCTTTGAGTATAGATTCCAACAAAACAAGAATAAACTCATTTGGAGTTTGGTGGAGAAAGTTATGAGCAAAAGAACAAGCAAAGGTTAGAGTTGGCAAAAATATATGAAACGCTAACTTGAAAGAATAAACTGTACCAACTCAGATGTCCAAAAATTACAAATTAGTAGTCATTGGAAAGAGTTTTGAGTCTAGTTTCTAATAAAAAAAGAATCACATCATTTGGAAGTCAGTGGGAAAAGTTATCAGTAAAATAGCCAGCAAAGGTCAAAGTTGACAGCATGTTATCTCACCCAAGTTGCTCATCTCATAAACATTGTTTTTTTCCTCCATCATGGGGTGCCAAAACATCACTTCCCACCATTGAAACACCATGACCAGCCTAAGAAAAGTGCAAAAGTGCTTAAAACTCACCTTTTTGGCCAATGGTGACCCCAGTTCACCTGACTGAGTACCTGTGTTGGACTTTCTGTACAAAATCCAGTTTTGTCTCGGGTAATCGTTTACAGTGTCCTTGTAATCGATTACAGTGTCAAAAAAGGTGTAAACTTGATTTCTAAGGCATAATTTGAAAGGTCTTTGAGTATAGATTCCAACAAAACAAGAATCAACTCATTTGGAGTTCGGTGGAGAAAGTTATGAGCAAAAGAACAAGCAAAGGTTAGAGTTGGCAAAAATATATGAAACGCTAACTTGAAAGAATAAACTGTACCAACTCAAATGTCCAAAAATTACAAATTAGTAGTCATTGGAAAGAGTTTTGAGTCTAGTTTATAATAAAAAAAGAATCACATCATTTGGAAGTCGGTGGGAAAAGTTATCAGTAAAATAGCCAGCAAAGGTCAAAGTTGACAGCATGTTATCTCACCCAAGTTGCTCATCTCATAAACATTGTTTTTTTCCTCCATCATGGGGTGCCAAAACATCACTTCCCACCATTGAAACACCACGACCAGCCTAAGAAAAGTGCAAAAGTGCTTAAAACTCACCTTTTTGGCCAATGGTGACCCCAGTTCACCTGACTGAGTACCTGTGTTGGACTTTCTGTACAAAATCCAGTTTTATCTCGGGTAATCGTTTACAGTGTCCTTGTAATCGATTACAGTGTCAAAAAAGGTGTAAACTTGATTTCTAAGGCATAATTTGAAAGCTCTTTGAGTATAGATTCTAACAAAACAAGAATCAACTCATTTGGAGTTCGGTGGAGAAAGTTATGAGCAAAAGAACAAGCAAAGGTCAGAGTTGGCAAAAATATATGAAACACTAACTTGAAAGAATAAACTGTACCAACTCACATGTCCAAAAAATACAAATTAGTAGTCATTGGAAAGATTTTTGAGTCTAGTTTCTAATAAAAAAAGAATCACATCATTTGGAAGTCGGTGGGAAAAGTTATCAGTAAAATAGCCAGCAAAGGTCAAAGTTGACAACATGTTATCTCACCCAAGTTGCTCATCTCATAAACATTGTTTTTTTCCTCCATCATGGGGTGCCAAAACATCACTTCCCACCATTGAAACACCATGGCCAGCCTAAGAAAAGTGCAAAAGTGCTTAAAACTCACCTTTTTGGCCAATGGTGACCCCAGTTCACCTGACTGAGTACCTGTGTTGGACTTTCTGTACAAAATCCAGTTTTGTCTCGGGTAATCGTTTACAGTGTCCTTGTAATCGATTACAGTGTCAAAAAAGGTGTAAACGTGATTTCTAAGGCATAATTTGAAAGGTCTTTGAGTATAGATTCTAGCAAAACAAGAATGAACTCATTTGGAGTTCGGTGGAGAAAGTTATGAGCAAAAGAACAAGCAAAGATCAGAGTTGGCAAAAATATATGAAACACTAACTTGAAATGTACCAACTTAAATGTCCAAAAAATACAAATTAGTAGTCATTGGAAAGATTTTTGAGTCTAATTTCTAATAAAAAAAGAATCACATCATTTGGAAGTCGGTGGAAAAAGTTATCAGTAAAATAGCCAGCAAAGGTCAAAGTTGACAGCATGTTATCTCACCCAAGTTGCTCATCTCATAAACATTTTTTTTTCCTCCATCATGGGGTGTCAAAACATCACTTCCCACCACTGAAACACTAGGACCAGCCTAAGAAAAGTGCAAAAGTGCTTAAAACTCACCTTTTTGGCCAATGGTGACCCCTGTTCACCTGACTGACTACCTGTGTTGGACTTTCTGTACAAAATCCAGTTTTCTCTCGGGTAATCGTTTTCAAGGATGCTGTAAACGATTACCAGACCCTTTTTTCAACACCCTCACTCATCCCTTGCAGAACTTGCTCCTCCAACTGATCAGGGGTCACCCCACACTCCTTGGACTCACATCACATCACCAACCACCCTCTCCCACCACTGAAATTGTCCTTCAAATTAAGTGGTTTTGACATTGGTCACCATGTTATCCAAAATGACCACTCAAACACCAACATCTTACAAACAAGCCTGCAACTTACGAGACAAAAAAAATGACCACATTCTGAAATCCACAAACTCACAACTCATAATAACAATGGTAGTGAATAAATAAAATATGAGACCAATTCAAACCAAAACTCAAATTTTATTTCATTGCACTAAATCGGATACATTAAACTTTGTTTTCTTAATCTATTTACAATGATTACAATTATCATTACTTTCCAAATAACATTTTCCATCAACTAAAATACACAGATTTATTTTGCCTTCTTGCCTTCTCTTCAGCCAATTGTGCCTCCAAATTTGCAACCCTCCTTTTAAGTTCTTCAATTAGAAATTCTTATTCCTCTAAGGCATGCATAAAAGTTTCTCTGCGAATTCTTTTTTGTTTCTTCTTTCCTCTTGGTTTAGCATCCTTTCTCGTCTGTCAAGCGTTCGTTCAAAGTACATATATACTTTGTCGAAAAAGAGTGACGAACACTCAACTGCATAAACCAAAATAAATTATCAAAACAACGAAACCCAATAACCCAAGAACCACAACACAAGGATACGAACCCCAAACCTTAACCCAAACCAAATAAGCATGATACGAGATGCCCAAACCGAATAACTAGGCTACGACATGGAATGGAAAACCACTTACCTTCGTCGTCGGACAATCGTCACCGGAACTTGCCATTCCGCACGATAACAGGAAACGAAACTGGACGGAGACAACACCACGCACACAGAACAAAGTGAAGCGCCACGAAACGTGACCTTCGACCTTCCAAGAGAACGCACCTTCGTTTCCAATAGAACAGAGAAAGGGCTATTTTCGGAATTTCAGTAAAAATAAGGGTTACAGACTTCCGTTTCGTAGGTTTTAAAAAAAAATTATTTTTAAAACAAACCAATCAAACAACGACACGTGGCATTGTCAAAACAGTGTTAAATATGCGTTGTTGGAATATCGCGGTCCTTTGGATATGGCAGGCTGAAAAACTGCATAGTAAATCACTGCCTTTCCCGTTTACTTCCAAAGAGGTGTTTGAACAGAGCATGCGTTCTAGCACGTCATTTAATTTTTATATCATTTATACATAATTCATTGTTATGTCTATCGTATAATATAAAATTAATGTAATATAGAAGATATCTATTAACAGTATATTGGAAAATGTATTATTATTTTTTCTTGAAAAGGCACACCATTTATTATTATTTAAACGTCTTCTACTTAAAAGTGAGTATATTTTAAGTACTTCAACAACGACCATTTAATTAGTTTTTTGCAAGGCATGAAATAAAGGAAAGTATTATCATTTTTGCAAGTATGAATGATAATAAAGACGACAATAATATATATTTTAAAGCTTCTTTAAAATTTAATTTATATTATAAAATAATGTATAATTTTTTCAAGAAATGTTAAATAGAAAATGCTCTAAAATTTCATTGTGTTCAATAAATGTGTCACTAAAGAGATCTTTGTATACTGAGGTTGTATAATTGTAATGCATATAATAAAACTTAGCTACACATTGTACTAATGTTACCCGAAAGTTCAAAGCGTTCATGTGTCAACAATATTTATATTCAACTTAAATAAGATTATTTCCATGCTGATAAAAAATATTATTTGCCAAAAATATAACTGCTGTATCGTCTAGAAAGATAACTGGTTTTACTAATAAAAGTGTTAAACATCACTTTATTATTCGTCTTTGAAATGAAAAAAATTTAATATAAATTCTTAAGACATCATATATATTCTTATAGCCACGTTATTTACTTTCATAGACTCCAACAATTTTAACCAAAAAATGTTTAAAGTCAATGAATCATACTCATTTGAAATAATAGCTATTGTTAGTATCAATTCCAGGAGAGGTAAATCATAGGAATAAAGGTGTCACGGTTTTGGTAAATCTATTCCATGAAATTTTAACAACTCATAGTTCATTAATCACATAGAATGATGTTCCTAAACCAATGAATTTGAATTGCTCAGTCGTATTCAGCGAGTCATGTGACCTTTATTTGAGTGAATTCCACCGCCCCCATTAGAAGGACGTGTTTTCGTTGTTCACAGCAAGTTATTATCTGTTGTCTATTGCTTTGTTTCACCATTCTCCAACAGCCATTGTTGGAAACACTAAATGGGCTGCTGGATCATACTTATGCTGCTTAAGTGGTTGGTGGTGAATTGCTTTTATTGCCTTTCCACTTTTATTTTATTTGTAGATGTGAGCATTGTGCATTGGCTCACTATGTTTAGTGCATATAGAGTTAAGTCACATTGGGATATCTGTCATACTCTATTACCCAATTCAAGTTTTGGGAGCACACATGGACTTCTAAGTTTAGTACCATTTTGGATCCTCCATCCATGACGAAGCTTACTAATGTCCAAATACAATCAACTAATATGTTTTATTATTAATAATTTCGACTATATTATACTTACTTCATAATTTTACACACCTTTAAAGATATACAAGCATGACATCAATTGTCTAGAGGATAATGCCACAAAGCTCATATCCTTGTAGCAATAGAAGTATCCTTTAAAACTAATTAGGAGAGATGAAGCTTATATGGTTGTTTATAACTCTTCAAAAGTGCACACTCGTTTTACTCTCCTCCTTTTTATCTTCTTTTACTCTGTCTTTATCTTTTTGCTTAAAATAAGATCTCTTACTTAATCTATAAAATTATCAAAATTTCTTTTATTTTCTTTCAACTAGTTTTTAAAATATCAATAACTACTAAATATTATAACTCTTCACGTAAATCCCCTTTTTCATTTTCAAATTTATTTTATTTTGCATAGCTTTACTTTCTACACCCATTAACTTAATTTTTGCACCATTTAATGAAGGAAAAAAGACCCTTTTGCCCTTAGGCCAAAAATACCCTTAAAATATAAGTTTCTCCAAAACTCTTTTTCCTAAGCATTGAACCCACATCCATTCCATCCTAAACAACATTCCTACCAACAAACCAACACATCAGATTTGTAAATCACCAATTTAATAACATACCAATCATGTTGCACTTTATCAATAATAATATTAAATAATCAACATAACAATTATAATTCTACGAAACACCTAGACATTAAACACCAATTACTAAGAAGCAACACTCAAATCTCAAATCCACTTTATCCCTTAATTACTACATTTTTCTCTGGTCTTACATTCACCCATAGTCAAAAGAATTTTTGTCCCCGAAAATTGACATACTTATAAAAAAGATAAGGATACTCCTTCTTCATAACTTCCTCAAACTCCTAAGTTATTTCCGGAGTAGCTTCATCCCATAGCACCTTTACTATGCGAATGTCTTTCCCTCTCAACATCATAGTTTGCACATCCAACACCCTTACTAGTCTGACATCAATGGTTAAATCTTCTTTGACTTGAATGTCATCCACTTCCATCACATGACTTGGATCTGGCACGTATTTCCTCAATTGAGACACATGAAAAACATTGTGCAAGTGCCCCAACTGAGGTGGTAGTACTATCTCATAGGCTACTGGACCAATCCTCCTGAGCACTTGATATGGTCCAATAACTTTGGTGTTAACTTCCTTAACTTAATAGCTCTCCCAACTCATGCTGTTGGTGTCACTCGCATAAACACATGATCTCTAACTTCAAACTCCAAAGGTCTCCTCCTTTGATCAGTATATGACTTCTGTCTACTTCGTGTTGCTCTCATACATAATTTGTTGTAACAAATCCAGACCTACAGTCATTAATTTACCATCCTGGAATCAACATAACGACGTCCGACACCTCCTTCCATACAAAGCTTCAAATGGTGCCATCCCTATGCTAGAATGGTAACTATAATTATAAGTAAACTCCACCAACGGTAGAGTCTCGTTCAAGCTCGCAAGATGATCCAAAACACACGCCTTCAACAAATCTTCCAAAGATTGAATGGTCCTTTCAAACTATCCATCGGTCCGAGGATGATAAGCCGAACTCAACCTCAATTGCATACCCAAAGCTTTTTGCAAAGTTTGCCAAAACCTAGAGGTAAACCTCAGATCTTTATCCGAAACAATACATGCATGCACTCCATGGAACCGTACATTCTCACGAATATACAATTCGGCCAGCTTCTCCAATGACATCCGTTGATTTATCGGCAAGAAATTAACACACTTACTCAATTTGTCCACGATTACCCAAATGGAATTAGGTCCCTTCAATGACTTAGGCAAATGAGTTACAAAATCCATAGATATATTGTCCTATTTCCACTAAGGTATTTCTAACTAAATAACATTCCTCCTTGTTTCAGCTGTAACCTAAGACTCTAGCCTCCCTTACAACCTAGAGGTAAGTCAAAAGTCCTAGTTGCATGGGTCCTAAAACCTAGGTAATTCTAACCCAAAATTACAATGAAATAAAATGCAAACGAAATAACAAAATGTTGAGCTGGATAATGGTGTTGTGCTGACGTGGCAGATGACATTGTAGCTCCTCTTGAAGTCCAAAATAAAATTCCAAAACTGCCCTTGATAATAATAATGAGAATAATTAAGCTCAGAAAATTCAAATTAATTAAAATATAAATTACTGGTTGAATTAAACCCAAATAGAAAGATTGAGAAAATAATAGATTGTTAAGTACAATTCAATAATTAAATTTGGTACGTAAAGACAAGTAAATAGGAGAAAATAATGATTCATCAAATTAGACCACACTTAGTCTTTTGCACTCATGGGCAAAATCAAGACGCATATTAAGGAACAATTCGAAAGATATAAAAAAAGTGACACAACAGAAGGAAACAGAAACAAAAAGACACATAAGTAAACAAATAGATTTACATAATCCTCAATGAATCCTGCAAAAAGAAAAGAAGTAGACAACATCAAACACACAAAGAGTCAAAGAAACGAGATACTCATGAAAATCATCGAAGCATTTCAAGACATGGCAAAATAATCAATAAGCTCAAGAAGTGAATCAAAAGCAACAGAATTTCACAAGATACATTGTATCATTGTATCAATCAAGTGTCTAGGGTAAACAATTTCAATTCAATACACTCAAGAAAGCAAGAAACAAACAAACTTAACAAGCCTCTAAATATCAACACTCAAAACCTATGCATGTTCAGATCAAAAGATATTTTTAGGGTTCTAATGGGGCCAAGGACAAGGGAGGATAAAATATAGATGAAAAACTACAAGCCAAAAGGAATAGAGGAACAATGAGGAACAAGTGAAAATACAATAAAAGCATATCCAAAATCTCTAATTTCAATCCTCTTCTTGACTCCACCATTCATTTTTTTATTTTTCTTTTCTTGCCCTTTTCTCTACCATACTACAAGAGACAAGATACATAACATATTTACGCAACAAACAGTAAGAGGAACCAATAAACCCATCTAGCCAATTCATAAGAATCCAATGAACGCACACACACAACTCCACACTTGTTCCTAAAATAATTCCAAAGCTCCAAAATTTCCTAAGGTTAAGGTAATCATGGTTTTTCACTTTACGGATAATTTATGAGATTTAAAATAAAGTAAAGGGAAAACATAAGCTCAAAGGGGTTATCAAATTATTAGATCAAGGTAGGCTTATTTGGCTAGAGGCTCAAGAACAAAAATGCCTTTATCACTTCCAAACATGCATATCAGTCAATAATCATCAAAAAGAGTTAAGCCAAGGCACATGTGCAAGCAATCAAGAGATATAACACACACAAGAAAGAACATAAAGTGGCTCAAATCCTCACTGATGAATCATTTTTTGTCTTATTCACTTAGCTTTCCGCAACGAATTTAATTAGTGAATTGTGCTTAACTCTCTATTATTTTCTCATTTTTGCTATTTGCGCTTTATTCGACCAGTAATTTTATTTTAATTAATTTGAATTATCTGAGCTTAATTATTCCTGATATTTTTTTAGGGCAATTTTGGAATTATATTTTGGGACTTCAAGAAGACTGCCACGTCAGCGACCATTTTCCCCCTCAACATTTTATGTTTATTTAGTTTGTAATTTCGTTTTTATTTTCCTTTTTGTAATTTTGGGCAGACTTGACATTTTGGGCTCATTTTTAGTGAATTAATGAGAGGCCCATTTTAGGGGTTACTTGGCCTTGGTGTCTAGGGTTTTGTACCCATGCAGCCACAACATTCCATTCTCTCATTCTATTCCATATTTCATTTTAACTTCTAAGGACGTGAATAACTCTTCTCTAGAGGTTTTCATTTTCGTTTTCCAGCATTTACGTTTTTGTAGCAATATCGTTTACAACATTTTTGTTTCTTTGCACTTTCAATTTTGTTTCCAGTTGCAATTTCGCATTCCAATTTCGTTTTCTGGGTTCATTTCCATTTTTCTAGTTTTGTTTGCCTCTACTATTATGTTTCTAATTCGTTTTTACTGTTTGGAATTCATTTTAATGAAAGCTTGAATATGCTTGGTTGGTAATTAGGGATATTGCATTTCTTCCTTGAGATTATTGCTTATCATTGATTCTGCTCATCTTTCCTTGCACGATGTACAATTTGTTCTGTTCTTGCAAATTAGTTCACACTTAGTGGTCTAATTTCTGTTTAATCTCCGCTTAGTTGATTAGAGTCACAATTGCTTAATCTATGGTAGTGCATAATTGATTAAATAGGTGCATTACGTTTGCTTAATTCGTTTTTATGAAAACAGGATTAATCTTCACTTAATTGGTTAATTCGTGTTGGATTGGAGGTGAGAGGAGCGTTTAATTTGTTGTTAAATAAGGATTGGAAGCAGAACAATTGAACTAATCACCAATGTATTTTTAATCACTATTTAGTCAAAGTTATTTGCTTTGTTAATTTCCATTTACACACTTGCTCAAACAATCCCCCACTACGTGTTTGATCCTTTGACTGAACCAAAAATTTGTTTTTTAGAGATGATCTAAGAGTCATTGCCTAGTATTTTGCATTTAATTTGCAATATTAATTTGAGTCGAGCGCGACATCGACAATCACTTATACAGAGTATTTCTGTCACAATTAAATCGACCTCTCAAACCTTATAATCATCTTTTCAAGTAGAGAAAAGTAAGGCTTTCAAACCATACAATATCAATCAACTCCTATCCAAGAGTGAAGTAAGAGCCTACAACCTAAACAAAACCCAGAAATCAAGAGAAGCATGCAAAACTATACACCAGACACAAGCTTAAAATAACAAAAACAACTAGAAAAACCTAAACAAAGAATAGTCTCCAAGGACGTTGTGGAGAATGACAATTAAATTCTTGAAGACGAAAAAGAAGAGTCATTCTCAAGAAGCAAGTGGACTGACAAGCAAAAGCAACGCTACCTGTTAAACTCCAAAGCTCGCAACTCTTTGATGTGTGCCCTTGATGTCTATGTCGCGCTCGACTCAAATTAATGTTGCAAACTAAATGCAGTATACTAGGGAATGACTCCTAGGTCGTCTCTCAAGGACCAATTTTGGTTATGTCAAAGGATCAAACACATAGTGAGGGGGGTTTTTGTGAGCAGATTTGTGAATTCAAGACACAAATTAAAGATGAATAAAAACACGAATTAAAGATAGGTTGACCACTAGTTCAATGGCAATGCTGCCAATCCCTAATTAGCAATAATTAATTCGCTCCTTTCACCCCTAATCCAACACGAATTAACCAACTAAGCAAAGATTAAAACAATTTTCATAAAAGCGAATTAAGAAAACACAATGCACACATTTAATCAATTCTGCACCACCGCAGATTAAGCAATTGTGGCTCCAATCAACTAAGCGAAGATTAAACACAAATTAGACAACTAAGCATGTACCTAATTCCAAGCACAAAACAAATTAAACATTGTGCAAGGAAGGAGGAGCAAAAACAATGGCAGCACAATAATCTCAAGGAGGCAATGCAATCTCCCTAGTTACTAACCCAAGAAAATTAAGCGTTCATTAAATAAGAATTGCAAACAGAGAAGAATAGAAATTAAAATTGATTCATTGATTAAGGAAAACGAAACAACAAAATGAAACTGGAAACAAAATTGGACTACAAATGGAAAACAAAATTCAGCACAACAAACGAATTACATAGCAGAAGCAAGTAAAACGAAAACAGAATTTAAATGGAATTCGAAACTGGAAATGAAATTGCAGTAGAACAAAGAGAACAAGAACAGTAAAACGAAATTGAAATGGAATTGGAATTAAAATTGAAAAACGAATTTAGTACATGAAAAGAGAAGGAAAACGAAAATAAAACCTAAGGAAGTAACAAGTTCTACATCCCAGCACAAAAAACGAATGGAATAAAATGTGTGACTGCATGGGTTCAAAACCCTAGCCAAGCCAAGTCTAACCTAAAAATTGGGCTTCAAGTCATCAAATCTGGCCCAATGGCCCAAAATTACAATAAAACAAAATAAAAACGGAATAAACATTTCTGAGGTGGATAAATGACGTGGCAAACGACATGGCATCTTCTCTTGAAGTCTAAAATAAAAGTCCATAAACTGCCCTGAAAATAATAATGGGTATAATTAAACTTAGATAATTCAATTTAATTGAAATATGAATTACTGGTCAAATTAAGCCAAAATAGAAAATTTGAGCAAATAATGAACAATTAAGAACAATTCACTAATTAACACTGATACAAAAAGCTAAGTGAATAGGAGAAAATATTGATTCATCAACCCTCTCTAAATAAGAGCACATAAATGTTCACGATTACCAATGAGCAAAAGAGATGTGGACACATTTGTTGTTGCCTACGAAGTATCGAACGAAGGCAAAAGAAATCAATTGAGCTTGTTGACCAGACATTATGAGCTGTTTTTAATGCTTGAAAATGAAAAGACCTAGAGAATGTTCAATAGATTCCAAACCATCTTAAATGAGCTAAAATCCTTGGGAAAGTCATATGATAAGTTCGATCATATTGATAAAATCCTATGAAGTCTTCCCAAACAATGGAGACCTTAGGTCACAACTCTCAGAACGTCAAAGAATCTTTAAGGAATGAGTCTAGAAGAACTGGTAGGGATTTTGAAAGTACATGAGCTGCAAGTCCTACAAGATGGTCCTATAAAGAAGGAGAAAAGTATCACACCTATTAAAAAAGGAGTGCTTAGTTTCTCACACCAAGAGGGGGGGGGGGTGAATTAGTGATGCGTAAAAACATTCACGTTCAAAATCTTTTTCGCAAAGAAGGATGTCTTTGAACTTTTCTTGAAACGCAAGCAAGTTTGTATGTAATGCAACAATAAGGTTAATCGAATGTAATGACAGATTAATCGATTATATGTAGAGATAGGGATCAGAGAAATCAAACACTGATTTTTATACTGGTTCAACCAAGCCTACATCTAGTGTCCTTCCAATCAACTTGAGTTGGAAGCCAATGCACTATAAAGATCTAGGTTTTTACAACAAGGTTTTTACAGCGACCTCACGTCAAAATGTAAAACACCTCTCTAACCCACTAATCTAAATATAGGCAGTAAACAATACAAACACATAACAAGAACACCCTCTTCTACTGTCAAACCCTTTGAGCCACCCTCAAAGTCAAGAACACAGTACTTCTTCTTGTAATCACAACAGGGAACACTAACCAATCTTCACGATTGCAGATTTCCTGACCATGCAATGTACACCTCTTTGTTATGCAGAGAATCTGGTAAGTGTGACATGCATCCTACATCTTTGAGTCCAACAATCTGTAGCTATGTATCATTATTGATTACAATGTCCACACCTTTTACACATGAATGTATATCACCATTTACAACTTTGATATTGTTATAGAACACACCAACTAATTCCAGATAGTAGTCACCCTTCATTGGGACAAAAGTAGATAACCCTTGGTGTTTTTTTGGAAATATAAATCCTTCACTTCTGAACCGAGATAACTCGAGTGATTTGTGAGGAACAACTTCTTTGACTCTTTTCCATCCTATAAATCTTTCTCTAGTAGCATTGTCACTGATCCATCCTGAAGGACTTGCATTTCTTTTAGATGGAGGAACCCTTATGGAGTGTTTTGATGAAGAGAATGATGCCATGTTCATAGGATTCAACAGGAAAAGGATTACAAAACTTTTTAGGGTTTTTCTTATAGCAAACAATGAGACACAACAATACACAAGCTATTTTCCAATCAAATATTCGTAAGGGCGTGAAACATAACTTTAGTATTAGCCCCTTTAAGACAATTTTAATCGATTTATTAAAGCCATAGTCGATTTATGTTTTGACAGTATTATCAAGAAATAGAGAAACACATACACAGAACATAATCGACTCTATACATAATATAATCGATTAAAAATCATGCAATCAGACTTTCATACAAACATATCAATCAATTAACACACTCATCAAACATGCATATAAAAATCTTCATACAAATACTTATGATGCATGAGTGTGTGGAAAAGATTTGTTCTAGTTACCACATTCATAGACTCAAGAACTTGTGATTTGTTCCGTTTGTAGTTCATCCTTGAGCATTGTTTTTGCTTCAGCAGCAACATATTTACCTCCAAAACAATTAAATGGTTTTGTAGCTGGTACCCAGATGAACTTGAATCCTTTCTTGTCAGTTGTAGGGGGCTATTCCTTAGGAATCCACTTATATTTCAACCTTTCTATAGTAGCAATTTCTATCATTATGGCCAATAGTATTGCAGTAAAAATAAGCATTTGTAATAGGCTTACTGAGATCAATAAACTTCTTTGAATTAATCCTATTACTCTTGCTTTGTAGCCAATACCTTGCCTATTAATTGCTCTTCCAGATGATCTTAACTCAACATCTAGATTTTCTTTTCCTTGAGTGAATTTAGCTACAGTGCTGGTTAAGTAATCAATTTTTTTATATTTACAGGACAATTATCATAATTCTTTTCAACAATATTTATTTCAATTTTAACATTTGTTTTAGCAGATTGTAATGCAGCTTCTAATTCACTTTCTAGCTTTTCATTATCCTTTACAAGGTTATCAATTCTATATTCATAATATTTCCTTTCAGAAGATAATCGATTCACCTTGTATTGGAGGCGCATGGCCTTTGCATGTATATCTTGAAATGCATCTAGTGGCAAGTGGTACTTGACTTCGATCGATTCATTCTCGAAATCACTATCATTGTCATCATTAGAGTGTGCATAGCCTACCATGAAACATAATTTTGACTCCTCTTCAACACTGCAATCATCATCACTTGAAGAATATCCATCACTATTTTCCCAGGCTATGTAGGCTTTCCTTTGCTTGCTCTTTTTGTCCTCAGGATACTTGGTGGTTGCTTTTTGATAATTCTTCAAGTTTGAACAGTCAGGCTTTATGTGGCCATCCTTTCCGCATTCATAACATTGCACAATGTTGCTTCTTGAACTCTTCTTTCCTCCTCTTGAAAAACCTGCATTGTCAGTCATAGAATTTCTATTCCTCATGAATCTATTAAATTTTCTCACCATCATATTCATGATTTCCTTTTATGATACTTCTGCATCTAATTTAGCTTCAGATTCAGCCTTGTTGGAGGATTTCTTGCTTGTGGCTTTGAGGGCAATTGATTTTTTTTCTTCAATTTCTTCTTCCTCTCTCAGCCTTTCGAGTTCTAATTCATGCTCCCTAAGCTTGCCATATTCATGTTAGTTAAATCCCTAGATTCTGAAATAGCAGTTACCTTTGGCTGCCATCTTCTATTTAAACTCTTCAGGATTTTGATGTTAATCTCTTCTTTCTCAAAAGATTTCCCGAGAGCCATTAGATGGTTGACAATGTGTGTAAACCTCTTCAGCACATTTTAGCACATTTTAGCTCGTTAGTACCTTCATGTGTCACTTTAAGAACTTCCCACATTTCTTTCGCAGTCTTGCATTGAGAAATCCTGAAAAACTCATCCATAGTTAGTGCAGAAGCAATTACATTTCTAGCTTTAACATCGTACTATGCTCTCTGGTTCTCATCTTGAGTCCCCTTAAAAAAATTTCAAAATAGTTTTTCCATTTACAAGATAAGTGGGTTCAAATGGACCATTGAATGTAGCATCCCATACACCTTTGTCCATAGATTCAAGAAAAAATTGCATCATAATTTTCCAAAATGCATAGTTTTTACCACCAAATAGAGGTGGTCTATTTGTTGATGCACCTTCACCAAAAGTTTGAGAAACAAAAGCCATTTTTCCGGATCAAATCGATTAGAAAAAAATCTTAATCAATTTGTTTTTCAAATATCTTGTGAAAACCAGCTCTGTGCCAATTGTTAAAAAAGGAGTGCTTAGTTTCTCACACTAAGAGGGGGTGAATTGGAGATGCGTAAAATGTTCGCTTTCAAAATCTTTTTCGCAAAGAAGGATGTCTTTGAACTTTTCTTGAAACGCAAGCAAGTTTGTATGTAATGCAACAATAAGCTTAATGGAATGCAATGACAAATTAATCGATTATATGTAGAGATAGGGATAAGAGAAATCAAACACTGATTTTTATACTGGTTCGGCCAAGCCTACATCTAGTGTCCTTTCAATCAACCTGAGTTGGAAGCCAATGCACTATAAAGATCTAGGATTTTACAACAAGGTTTTTACAGCGACCTCACGTCAAAATGTAAAACACCTCTCTAACCCACTAATCTAAATATACGAAGTAAACAATACAGACACACAACCCTCTTCTGTTGTCAAACCCTTTGAGCCACCCTCAAAGCAAGAACACAGTTCTTCTTCCTGTAATCACAACAGGGAACACCAGTCAATCTTCATGATTGCAAATTTCCTCATCATGCAGTGTACACCTCTTTGTGTAGATAGATCAGACGTTCAAACCCAGTAAACCTTGCTTGGTAAGAAACCTTCAAGTCTTTGATAATCACGGTCAATCTTTGGTTGTTGGAGCTTTTCGTTCCTCTGTAAGATCACACAACATTTTCTGAAAGATATGAAAGTGTTAATTTCCCAAAATTTCTTACAGAATTCAAATCAACGTCAATTTATAGTATTACACACATCAGACACATTTGAATCGATTTAGCTATTAACGTAGTCGAATACATTTGACAGTTATAACAAAATAATAGCAGTCAAATGCATTAATTGAATACGCATTTAATATAATCGATGTGTCATAAATGCTTGGTCAACATATTAAAAAATATGACCGTTGTTACAGTTATGTCAAGCATTTAAACAGTTTTCAAATCAACAACAAGCTTAGTTGAATACATGTTGCATGCAATCGATTAAGTGAAAACACTTAACACACTTTTTGAAAACTTTTCTTCTCAAAATATCTCACAGCACACTTGTAATATGTTAATCCATAATTAATAGTTTTCTTTAAATGCTTAAGTACTGCTTGCCAATGTGATAGACTTAGGTTACTAGTATATCTACTTAATTTGCTTACCGTAAAACAATATTTGGCCTTGTACTTGTCATTGCATACATTAAACATCCTATTACCCTTGCATATTCCAGTTGTGAAACTGCTTTACTACCATTAGGTAATATCTTTAAACTAGGGTCCATATGGGTTGAAACAAGAGAGCATTCATAATTGTTGAATTTCTTAAGTGCTTTCTAAATGTAATGAGATTGAGACAAAATTAATTTTTCATTTTCTCTCTTTATCTTTATTCCTAGTAGAACATCTACTTCTCCCATATCCTTCATAGAGAAACAAGATGATGGAAATGTTTTGGTCAAATTAACTTGATCTAAATTTGTTCCAAAAATTAGCATATCATCAACATATAAGAAGATTATGAAACCACTATCGTTGTCATCAAATTTACTATACACACTTGTCTAAGTTATTAAAATTATTGGTCTAGCATCAATCATTTTGTAATTATTAAAATTACTAACCAGGAATTTCTAGCTTGATGCATCTTCAGAAGTGTATTTTCTTTCAAGTTGATCCCAAAGTTCTTTTGCAGAACCTATATATTAATTAATATATGTCAAATAAAGGATCAGACATACCATTCAGAATGTGACCACGATAGACATAAACATCATTCTCCCATTTGTTTCTTTTTCGTTGTTCCTCCAACATCTCGTTTTCGCTTTCTTTGGGTTGGGGAGAACTTAGAACATATGCCATGTTTAGAGCCGGGAGAAGGAAATGCATCTTCTTTTGCCATCGTCGGAAACCAACGCCTTCAAACTTATCTAATTTGTGAAAGTTTGCAGACATCGCACAAATTGTTGTCATCTTAGAGAAAATATTGCTTTTAGACTGTTGGAACACTTTTCCAAGAACTTAGGGAAACAAGATGAACAACAATGTAGACTTGTTATAATCTTCTAGGTGTGAATACACCCTTTCCTAAAAGCAATATTTTGTCCCTTATAAGAGTGAAGGGGATCACGAAATCCGCTTTTGAGATACAAAGAAGAAATACAACGATGATACTCACTCTTAGTATTAACGTTAAACAAGAATAAAATTCTCACGAATTGTTTTGTGGATTAAGTAAATGACAGAATGTAGAGAAAAGTCTCATGTCTATGTGCACCAATAAAGCACAAGATCTCTTTATATAGATGTTGATCGGACATCTTTCAAATCCAAGAGATCACATATTCTGATTAGTTACATTTCTTCATAAATGATGGTAACTTTTCATGAATGGTTGTAACTCTTCATGAATAATTGTAACACTTCATTGGTTATAAACTCTTCATGAATAAATGTAACTCTTCATGAATCTGAAAAATGTCTCTAATACTCTTAAATTTCAACAACTTACTTTCAAATTTACGCAAATAAACAATACAAAAATTTATCTTCAAATCCTCTCAAATTCATTAAATTATTTTCCTACAAATCCATTCAAATGAACAAATCCTAATAGTTGCAGGAGAGGAGAACTTAACGTTGAGGGGACAACAAAACACGAAGGGTAACCGTGGCACACTCAATATTGAATGGTGAAGAATAAGTAGAAGTGGAGAAGTGGGGTGAATAAGATACAATCAATTTCTAAAAGTGTGAAAGAGTGAAGTAGAGGAAAAGATGTGGAATGGAGAAGAAGATGTTGTGAAGTGTGAAAACTAAAGGACGCGAAGTAGAAAAGACATGAAGTGAGGAAGAAGATGCGAAGTGGAGAAGAAGCTGCAAAGTGGAAAAGAAGAAATAGAGGCACAGTTTGACGAAGGGGATAATTAGGCATTGCGGAAAATATTTCAACAATTATCGATGATTTTCTAACAATACTACCGAAAATATATTTAAGAAAGAAAAAAAGTTAATTGCAGTTTCCTCTTAAAATCGACAAAAAATTATTAAAAAAATAAAATAAAAATAAACAAAAACTGTCGAAAATTTATTTAAAGTAAAATAAATTTAATTCTGATTTTAAAAAATCGTCCGAAGTTATTAGAAATTTTGGAAACCATTGAAAATAAATCCTTTGTATTACTTTACTAGTCACTTTGCTAACTTGGTTATACATCCGTTGCCTCTGACAACTGTTACATTGTGGTCTTAACATCCCAATTAAAGTCAATCTCAACTAACCATTTATATAAAAAAAATTGTTTTTAGTGATTGGTATGAGCGTCCAATTTATTTTATTTTATTTGTCTAAAATACCTACAATATATTTTATTTTATTTTATTTTATTTTATTATACCTTTTATTAATTTTTAGTAATATAAAAGTGGAAATAAAATAGTATAATCTTATTTTAGAAAACAAATGAAAAAAAATGGAAGAGTCGGTTCAATTTTTTTTTTCTCAAGTTCTATGTTAGAGATAAAATTTAACTAAGTAAATTGAATGTTTTTACCGTTTACATTTGAACCTAATAGAGTAACATGTCGTACTTATTTGTTTATAAAGTCCATAATTTAAATGAAAAATTAAAATTGGTACGGTATTAATTATATTTCCTGTTTCATTCCTTAGTCCTCGTGAAATAGTTTTTTACACACGGTTTGTTTTATTGGTGAAACGAAGGACATAAACCAGACAATGACTTTGAAGAGGCGAACGGATAAAATTAAAACAAATTTTGTGACTCTAGAAATATAAACACAGCAAAAAATCCAAAGACATAAGCTTTGGATGTTTTATTTATTCTTAAAGTAGTTAATTACATCCGAAGCATACCGTAGATGCATCAAGCACGAGTTTTCATGGATAGTGGTTCATTTAGACCTAGCAGAGATGTTGATGGAAGTGGCGTAAGAATAAACTGGAAAGGGGTTTTCTGATTGACGGCCAAAAGCCTGTTCCCTGCTTCATCATTAACAATGGCAACATTACCGCAGAGGCTGCCGCCAGGTGTACAGAACAAAAGCTTGTAGGTATTGGCTGAGGAAGCTCTCTCAATAATGAAGGAACCTTTGAGTGAATTTTGGTAGCCAACTTTAACGAGGGTTCCTTCAGAAAGAACCTCAACAGCTTTCCACTCAAGAGAGTTGGCACCGAGAGGATCATTTTCGAAGTCAATGAACACAGGGCCTTCAGGGATAAATTGGACACGAAATGGGGATGTAATTTTCAATGGAAGCCCTGGATCGGTCTCAAAAGGAGACTGCACAACTGAGAGACGGCTAGTTTCGTTTCCAGTTTTAATTCGTCGAATTCCACCGCCGAGCGAAAATATGTGTGGCCTTATATAGAATAAGCCACCATTACGAACGACGTTACCACTGCCGTCAGTGACTTGAGCAGTGATTGAAGGAGGGTAGAAGGTTAGGACAGAAAGAAGGAAGAGAGCAAAAAGCATTGTACTCGCCATTTCTTTGGTTGGCTATGGAACAAATCAAGGCTTTTCTCTTATCAGTTCAGTACAGGTTGTGTGAATAAGAGAAGATTGGAGAACCCATTTATAGAACTACGCGACTGTAAGATGGTGATAAGGTGAACATTTTTTATGGATAGAAAATCCTGGTACTTATACACACGTGAGAAAAATGAGAAAAAGGAAAATAATACTTTTGTTTAAATATATGTTTCGATTTTTTGTAAAATAAATTTCTTAGTTTTGCTTGGTTAAAAATATTTTGCATTTATCTGTTTAAAATTTTTGTTATATTTTTCAGCTATTATTAAATTGTCCAAATCTTTTACTTTATTATTTACAAAAGAAATTATTTCCAAATGAAATATCTATTTTAAATATCCAAGTTTTATTTTAAAATGAATAAATAAGAAAGAATTCTTTAAACTATTTAATTTCTGTTAAATATGTCTCATTTATATCAAACCAAAAGCATACATTAATAAACTTCATTTGATGACTCTTAAATTGTATTAGTAATGCTTTAGCATGACCGTGACTTGCATGTTATGAATACTTTCGAAGAAAATAAATGTTTATTTGCTTTATTTTGTTTTTGTTTGGTATTATTTTTTATAGTTATATGCTTTGCCTTAAGTTATAAAATTGCTTTGGAAATTAATATTATTGAGTGTATATTTTTCTTAGAACATAATTATTATGTTATTTCTTTATTTTTATATTTTAGCTTAGGGGTAAAATGGTCTTTTACCTTTATTTAATTGGTGTAGAAATTAATTAAGGAGTGGTTTGTGTTGAGATTGTTGATAGAGGGAGTACAAGTTTAGCTAAACCCACACAATCTCAATGATGATTATGTTTTTTATGATGACAACACATAATTAATAATAACACATGTGTATACTGTGTTACACATGTTATATGCTTTTGCTTACTGTGTTATATCTGTACAAGCATATGTGTGAACATTATTGTGTTGTTTAAAGCATACCATTGTGTTTAATATGTGATTTTATATGTGTATGCATAACATAAGTGTTCGGAAATGAAAAACCACAAGCACTTTGGTTGAACTTTAATGTGTGGCAAAATAACAGTTTTAAGTCGAATACATTATGGGATGAATCGATTAAAACTCGTGGGTTTGCAGAAACTCTTTTCAAGTGTGCTGTGAGATATTTTGAAGAGAAAACTTTTCAAAAATTGTTTTAAGTGTTTTTACTTAATCGACTGTATGCTTCTTGTATTCGATTAAGTCTGTTAAGTTTTTGAAAACTGTTAAATGCTTGTCACAACTGACATAACGATCATATTTTTAAATATGTTGCCAAGCATTTATTATGAGTCGATTGTATTAAATGTGCATTCAATTAAATGTTGTGATTGTTGTTAGTATGTTATAACTGCAAAAATTATTCAACTTGATTAATAGCTAAATCGATCAAAATGCTTCTAATGTGTGTAATACTATAAATTGATGTTGATTTGAATTCTGTAAGAACTTTTAGAGAATTAACATTTTCATATCTTTCAGAAAACGTTGTGTGTCTCTTACAGAGGAAAAGAAAAGCTCCAAGAACCAAAGATTGACCGTGGTGATCAAGGCTTAAAGGTTTCTTGAGAAGCAAGATTTACTGGGTATTGAACGTCAGATCAATATGCACGAAGAGGTGTACTCTGCACGATCAGGAATTTGTAATATGTGAGGATTGGCTTGGATTCCCTGCAGTGTTTGCAGGAAGAAAAATTGTGTTCTTGACTTTGAGGATGCCTCATAGGGTTTGACAGCAAAAGATGGTGTTCTTGCTGCGTGTCTGTATTGTTTGCTACCTATATTAGATTAGAGGGTTAGAGAGATGTTTTACATTTTTTACGTGAGGTCGCTGTAAAAACCTTGGTGTAAAAACCTTGATCTTTATAGTGCATTTGCTTCATGTGGTTGGAAGAACACTGGATGTAGGCTTGGCCGAACCAGTATAAAAACCAACGTTTGAATTCTCTGATCCTTACACTTTTTCATTACAGTCGATTAACCTGTTATTGTATTCGATTAAGTGAACTGTTGCATAACATACCATTTAAGTTACGATTCAAGAAAAGCGTAAAGACATCCTATTTTGCGAAAAAATTTTAGAAAGCTTATAATTTTACGCTTCACCAATCTACCCCTCTCTTGGTGTAAGAAACTAAGCACTTCTTTTTTAACAATTGGTATCAGAGCTAATTTTCATAAAATATTTGAAAAACAAATCGATTAATATTTTTTCTTAATCGATTTGATCCTAAAAAATGGCTTTTACTTCTCAAATTTTTGGTGAAGGTGCATCAACAAATAGACCGCCTCTATTTGTTGGTGAGAATTATGCATTTTAGAAAATTAGGATGCAAATTTTTCTTGAATCCGTGGATAAAGGCATATGGGATGCAACAATCAACGGTCCATATGAGCCCACTCAAATTATAAATGAAAAACTGGTTTGAAAAACTTTTTTGAGTGGACTCAGGATGAGAACCGTAGAGCACAATATGATGTTAAAGCAAGAAATGTAATTGCCTCTGCACAAAATATGGATGAGTTTTTCAGGGTTTCCCAATGCAAGACTACAAAAGAGATGTGGGAAGTTCTTGAAGTGACACATGAAGGCACTAAAGAAGTAAAGCGTGCTAGGAAGAACTCCCTTATGCAAGAATACGAGTTATTCAGGATGAAGGCTGGAGCGACTATCTATGAGGTGTAGAAAAGATTTACACGCATTGTAAATCACTTGATGGCTCTCGGAAAAGTGTTTGATAAAGAAGAAATCAACATCAAAATCCCGAAGAGTCTTAACAAAAGTTGGCAACCAAAGGTAACTACTATTTCAGAATCTAAAGATTTATCTAACATGAATATGAAAACCCTTGTTGGCAAGCTTAGGGAGCATGAGTTAGAACTCGGAAGGCTGAGAGAGGAAGAAGAGATTGAGGAAAAGAAATCAATTGCCCTCAAAGCCACGAGTAGAAGAACCTCAAAGAAACCTGAGTCTGAAGCTGAATGAGATGTAGAATTGTAGGAAAAGGAAATCATGAACATGATGGTAAGAAAATTTAATAAGTTCATGAAAAATAGAAGTTCTACTGTTGATAATCCAGGTGCTTCAAGAGGAAGGAAGAGTTCAAGAATCAACACGGTGCAATGCTATGAATGTGAAAAGGAAGGCCACATAAAGCCTGACTGTCCAGACTTGAAGAATAGGCAGAAAGCAACCACCAAGTACCCTCAGGACAAAAATAGAAAGCAAAGAAAAGCATATATAGCTTGGGAAAACAGTGATGGTGAATCTTTAAGTGATGATGACTGCAACGTTGAAGAGGAATCAAATTTATGTTTCATGGTAGGCTTTGCACATTCTGATGATGACAATGATGATGATTTTGAAAATGAGCCTATCGAGGTGAAGTATCACATGCTGCTTGATGCTTTTTAGGAAATTCATGCAAAAGCCATGCGACAAAGAATTGACAACCTTGTAAAGGATAATGAAAAGCTAGAAAAAGAATTTGAAATTGCTTTAAAATCTGCGAACATAGTTAAAACTGAAATACAAATTGTTGAAAATAATTGTGATAACTATCCAGTGCACATAGAGAAAATTGATTACTTAACTAGCACTTTAGCTAAATTTACTCAAGGAAAAGAAAATTTGGATGTTGTGTTAAGATCTTCTAGTACAACAATTAATAGTCAAGGTATTAGCTATAAAGCAAAAAGTAATAGGATTAGTTCCAAAAAGTTTATTGACCTTAGTAAACCTCTTACGAATGCCTGCTTCTATTGCACTACAATTGCTCACAATGTTAGAAATTGTTACTATAAAAAGGTTGGAGTTCCGAAGGGAAAATATAAATGGATTCCTAAGGAACAACCTCCTGCAACTGACAAGAAAGGACCCAAGTTTGTGTGGGTACTTGCATCAAAACCATTAAGTTATTTTGCAGGAAAGTAGCTGCTATTGTAGCATAAACAGAGCTCAAGGATGAGCTACAATTGCAACAAATCTTAAGTTCTTGAGTATCTACAATGTGGTAACTATATCAATCTATTTTTCATGCATTCATGCATCATAAATAACTGTATGAATAATTGTCAAATGCATGATTAATGAATGTTTGTGTGACTGATTTGATTGTATGAAAATCTTTTTGTACGATTTTTAATCGATTGTATTATGAATAGAGTCGACTATGTTATGTGTATGTGTTTCTCTGTTTTTGGAAATACTTTGTAAAATACAAAGTTGACTATGATATTAATAAAATCGATTAAGGTTCTCTCTTTTGGGCTTTGTATGCTCTTGAAAAATTAAATGGGCCAATACTAAAATTTGGTTTCATGCCCTTGTATATATTTGATTGTGAAATAGCTTGTGTGTTGTTGTGTCTCATTGTTTGCTATAAGCAAAACCCTAAAAAACCATGTAAGATTTTTCTTGTTGAATCCTATGAACATGACATCATTCTCTTCATCAAAACGCGCCAGAAGGGTTCCTCCATCTGAAAGAAATGCATGTCTTTCAGGATGGATCAGTGACAGTGGTGCTAGAGAAAGATTTATGGGATGGAAAAGAGTCAAAGAAGTTGTTCCGCACAAATCACTCGAGTTATCTCTGTTCAGAGGTGAAGGATTCATATTTCCAGAAAAACTCGCTCATCAAGGTCTATCTACTTTTATTCAGATGAAGGGTGACTACTATCCGGAATTAGTTAGCGTGTTCTATAACAATCTCAAAGTTGTCAATGGTGATATTCACTCACGCATAAAAGGTGTGCACATCATAATCAATAATGATACATGGTTATAGATTGTTGGACTCAAAGATGAAGGGTGCATGTCACACTTACCAGATTCTCTACATAACATATGGACTACAAAGAGACAAATGTAGTAGGACTACATGAGGTATCCTGGAAGATACAAAAAAGAAAAAGGATTTCTACACAGAGGATTGGATAAAGAAGAAAGGATGATTGCATACATCCTGGATTGGATATTGTTACCTAGAAGATTTCATTACGACAAATTAACATCAGAATATTTGTATCTGTTGAACGCAATTCAATTCAGAATTCCAACAAACTGGGTAGCTATTAACTCATTGGCAAATGTACCAAATTGTATAAAGTAATATAAAATGGTAAGACCAAGTATCGTATCCTAAACAATCGTATAATCAGTTAACTAATTAAGACTAAAGAACGATTCCATTGAATGAGATTGAATTACAGTAAAAGTAAACATAAAAACTTGAATGTAAAATTGATCAATTAGGCTAAAACAAGAATGAATG
This sequence comes from Vigna umbellata, assembly GCF_029865625.1. Taxonomy (NCBI): domain Eukaryota; kingdom Viridiplantae; phylum Streptophyta; class Magnoliopsida; order Fabales; family Fabaceae; genus Vigna; species Vigna umbellata. The sequence continues at coordinate 45,074,506 of NC_142173.1, forward strand.
AATGATTTAAGATGATATGAGATGATGATGTTGTTGGGATTAGATTTCACCTACTTTACTTTCATGCATATTAGAACTCATATTTATTGGAATGTTAATGTCCCTTACAAAATTACTTAGAACCCGATCCCTCGACGTAAAAAGCCTAGCCTTGATTATTAGACAACAATCCCTTGAAAACCCTAACAACCAATTCCGCATTAAGAAAAAAAGCTTAAGACAACTAACGTCCTATCCCTATCCCTAGGCAATATTCCCTTTCGATGAAATTCTTCAGATCATGATTCATAAGATATTTCCTAATACTCAAACAAATCAAACATCAACTCACGAATGGCCAAAATAAGACAAGCATTAAGAATGGGAAAAAATCACTAACATGAAAGTTTAGAGGTTACATCATCCCCAACAACAAATGAGTTTAGTTCTACATTGTCATGGAGAACCTTGGTGTACAACAGAAGAATGAATGAATGGAAACCCTAGAAAGTAAGAAGGAAAGCTCCTGCATCCTAATCTGCCTCCAAATGGTCGAAAATTATGTTTCTATGCTTCAGCCGTCCAAAGATACAAACTCTAATGTGTAAAAGCCTTTAAATAGTTCAATATTGGATCATGGGCCAACGTCGCTAGCGCTCAGTGCCCTAAGTGGGCAAGCAGGCGCAACTGCAAAGAGACTGGCCCTCAGCGCCTTGGCTGAGGCAACCAGGCGTCCTGCGGTGTAGCTGACTGGCACTCAGCACCCCTAAAGAGGGTGCCCAAGCGTCCATGTGTAACCACCAGCGCTGAGGGCCCCAGAAAAGGGCAACCAGGCATGGTTGCGTGACAACCAGCGCCCAAGGCCCTAGAAAAGGCCAACCAGGCGTCCTTGAGCCTTCTACAACCTTCTATTATGGTGCTTTTGTTGTCCTTCCTAGGTTCCAACTCCTTGATACTTTACTCCTCTTCCAAAACATACCAATAACCTACAAAATTGACGGAATCAATGATAAAAATCTTTAAGTATAACCTCTATTCACTTATTCACCAAATTCAACTAAAACAAGAGTTTAAGAAAGTTTCAAAGTCAAAAAGGGTTGATTTAGTATCAAACTCGCATCACAGATAACGGTAAATTCAATCGTTATCACAACCCCAAACTTGAAAGTTTGTTTGTCCTCAAGCAAACTGTAACCTGGCTTAAACAAAATAGCCATACTACAATGGTCTAGCACACCAAAAAGCATTTTCTTCTAAGACAAGTAAGCACTCATGTCTGCCCATCATAGAAAGATCAGTCAAGATATAATGATGTCTTAGCCAATCAAGCTTCAACTATAGTGCTCACCTAACAAAGAATACACAACAAATGCAAAGGCCTTATGAGTGATCAACAACTAGGCAAAATTTTATCCTATAGTGCATGGAACCATTCCTCGCCAAAAAAAGTGTTTCACTCAAGCTGAAAGGTCTATAGTGAGGTGTCTCTTTCACTATACCATCGCTATGTCACACAAATCGACTTTTCCTTTCATTAAAACAACATCAATCACATTCACAAGCAAATTATCATCACAAAGACTTTTTAAGGCTTGTATTGTGGCTGGGCTAAGAAGAAAACTGGTTTTTCTGGACAACAAAGTCCCTTGAGTTAAGAGAGTGAACAATTTACTTCATAATTTAACATTAATCTCTCTTTCTACTTTACTTGAGAAACCACTTCTCAACTTAATCCCAACTTTTATCCATTCAGCTCATTCTTCTCTTCTTTCTTTCTTATCTTGCTTTTCTCTTGCTTTGCTTAATGCTCTTTTTCTTTTTCTTTAAAATTTTTCCAACAACCCCAAACTTGAACCATTCTCTTGTACCATACATGCATACTATACTCAACTCAAGGCAAGGATTTCAAGGGTTTTTCACATTAAGCTTGTTGAGATTGTTGATAGGGGGAGCACTGGTTTAGCTGAACGCACAATCTCAGTAATATCTGAGTTTTTGACGATGACAACGCATAATTAATAACACATGTGTATTATGTGTTACATGTTCTATGCGTACATGTTATATGCGTATATGAGAACATGATTGTGTTGTTGTTGTGTTGTTCATTGCATTTCACTGTGTTATATATGTGATTTTATACATGAATGCATGACACATGTTTCTGGATGAGAAAAACCACAAGCACTAATGTTGAATTTTAATTGTCTGGAAAAACAACAGTTTTAAGTCGATTTCATTATGGGGTGAGTCGATAAAAACTTGTGTCTTTGCATAAACCTTTTTCAAAGTGTGCTGTGAGATTTTTCAAACAAAAAGTTTTTCAAAACTTGATTTACACTGTTACATAGTCGATTATGTGTGTGTTGCATTCAACTAAGTTTGTTACTGTTTTGAAATTATGTTAATGCTTGATATAACTGTCTAACGGTCATATTTTTAAATATTGTTGAAATTGTTGATAGGGGGAGCACTGGTTTAGCTGAACCGACAATCTCAGAGCTTCTGGTTTTTGATGATGACAACACATAATTAATAACACATGTGTTTACATGTTCATTACTTTCATGATTATGATTATATGAGAACATGTTTGTGTTGTGTTGATCATTGAAATTCACTATGTTATATATGTGGATTTAATCTGTGATTACATGATAATTGTTTTGGAAAAGAAAAACCACATGCACTTTAGTTGAACTTAAATTGTGTAGCAAAACAACAGTTTTAAGTCGACTTCACTATGAAGTAAGTCGATTAAAACTCGTGGCTTTGCACAAAATTTTTCAAAGTGTGCTGTGAGAATTTTTGAAGAGAAAGTTTTTCAAAACTATGTTTTTAACTGTTACAAAGTCGACTATGTGCGCAAGCCATTGGACTAAGTTTGTTATGTTTTGAAATTCTCTTAATAGTTGTCTTAAAATGTCTAATGGCTATATTTTTAAATATGTTTGACCAAACATTAATTGTTAAACAACTGCATTAATTACGTAATCAATTAATTGCTATGACTGCTACATAATTGTTATAATTGTCATGACTGTATTCAACTTCATTAGTGGCAAAGTTGACTGAAGAGCGTCACAATTGTGAAAAATTATATATTGACGCAAATTTGAATTCTGTAAGAAGTTTTGAGAATCTAACGAATTGTGTGATAATTTTCATATTGTTGCGGCAAGACGCTCTGATCCTGCAAGATGGATCAGTGATGAAGAAACCAGAAAGGTTTCTAAACGGAAGCGTCAAGGTTATTGCTCCTCCCAAAAATTTGAACTTGAACATGTTTGAAAAAGAGGGATTTCATTTTCCAGAATGGTTCGAGAGACAAGGACTCTCTATTTTTGTACAAATGAAAGGTTATTGGTACCCGGACCTTGTTAGAGTGTTTTATCACAACTTGAAGATTGTGAATGATGATATTCAATCCAGAGTAAAAGGTATTGATATTCACATTGACAACTTTATGTGGAATCTAGTTACGGGATTAACGGCTGAAAGAACATCCTCTCACTTGCCAACTGCGGAAACTAACAAATTGTTGAATAAGAGAAATCTTTACAGAAATTGGCCAAGATTTCTTGGAAGATACTCAATTGAAAGACTCTTTGCACATGAAGGGTTAAACAAGGAAGAAAAGATAATGAAGTTCAAAGGTTTGACGTCGAGTTCTCGGACTCTTCGACGTCAACATGTATGTTCATATCATAATCTTTTGAAATCTATTCTTTTTCACAAAATGATGTTTGAACGTCGAATGCGGCTGGGCTTCAACGTGCATACTAGGTGGAAGTTAGTAGGCATAATTACATGTTGTACTACTTATTCATGATGTAATGTTATTGCACGTCAATGTCTTGGACAATTGGACGTCACATATTCATCTATAAATGTAGCTTGTATTTCACTTAACATCTTGATTCTTGTTTCCCTATTGAACATATTAGGATTCATTACTTTTATTTCCTTTGCATTTTCTTTTCCTTAGATTTCGAAGCATTTTTGTTCTTTAAATTGCAATTTGCTCACTTGAATTTCAAAGTGATGCATTCATCTTGAGTTCATATGAAGGTGCCCTTTGAAATTCAAGTCAACAAAATATTTTTTATAGTACAGAAATGGTTAAGATATCTTACTGAAAGGGAAGTGCTCACGAAAAAGAAATATGGTTCACAATATGTTTAATGCTGAAATAATTTTAAGAACTAAAGTAAATCTTTAAAAAAGTTGTTCAACTTCATCACTAGAAATGTATGATTCATTTTTTAAATTGTCTTCAAGTTGTTTTCTACCATTAGATTTCATATCTAATTGATATCTTAGGTTGGAAAAAACTTTAAATATTAGTATGATGTCGAATATTGAATGCATTTGATGCAAAGACCTGGATTTTATTCCTTTTTAACCTCCCATAGCACGTCGAAGACCCAACAATTCGACGTCCTATATCATAGAGGATTTCTAAAAGAAATCCATTTTTACAAAACATAGCGTCAAACATGAACACAAAATAAGAAAGAATACATTAAAATGAAACACAGGAAGTATATAAAAAAATAGCAAAACAATGGAGAATGTTTTTGAAATTCATAAGTGTTAACATTTTCCTTTGGTTTTCCACCATGTCTTCATCGTTAACAAAGAAATGTCTATGTTTAGTAGAGGAATTGATGGAGAACCAATGGAAAAAGTTAACAAGAATTTGATTAAGGAAGTTATGTAGTGTAGGTTTTCAAATGGTACTACTTGAAATGAAACCCAAATTTGTTAACTTCTTTCTTTGGATTTTTATTGCTCCTTGTCGCATCACCCAAACTTTTGTGACCTTGAAAGAGCTAAGATAAAACCAAAGACAAAATGTTAACAGTGACAGGTTCGCCAAAATTTTATAATTGGAGGTCCAGGTCAAGAATCTGAAACTGCATTTAAAGAAAATAGACTTGACAATTGACGTCGAAGTTGGACACTGATCGACGTCTACGTCATATGGGAAAAGGTTATTTGTTGGCCATGATAAATGCTCTTTTTAGAAACGAAGATATTCACGTCGAATTTGGAAAGTTTTTTACGTTAATTGTGCATGAGAAAGTATATTTGGTTAATCTTGATAAATTGTGTTGTTACAAACGAAAAGATTCACGTCGAAGTTGAACACTAATCGACGTCTACGTCATATGGGAAAGGGCAGTTTATTGGTCATGATAAATGCTCTTTTTAGAAATGAAGATATTCACATCGAATTTGGAAAGTCTTTGATGTTAACTGTGCATGGGAAAGTGTATTTGGTAACAAACGAAAAACATAATAAATCCCTTTTTTCTTTTTTCTTTTAAACCACCAGTAGTACATGGAATTCAATTGGAATTCAACGTAATATTCCCTTTTGTTTTAAACCAACATTGAATTATGGTAGAGTTCGACGTAAAACAACTTCAAGGATTTCTAAAAGAAATCCATTTTTACAGAAAGTATGTTCATAAATGAAAACAGAAACAAAAGAAAAGCATAATAACACTAAACATAGAAAAAAATGAAAATCTAACCACGAAAAGATCCACGAGATAGTTAAAATGTAGAAAGATTTTGGTGAATGAAGGTTATAGCATTTTAAAAGGGTGCGAAATCCAAATCTCTCAACCTTTTTCTTTGAATTTCTATCTCTCCTTCAAGCTTTTCACCATGCACAAAGAATCAAACCACAAGGAAATGACTCGCTTTTGTGACCTTGAAGGAGCTAATAGAAAAACAAAGAAAAAGTTAACATATTGTTACGAGAAATTTTGTGAATGGAAGTTGTAGCATTTTGAAAGGGTACGAAATCCAAATGTATCAACCTTTTTCTTCGTGTTTCTATCATTCCTTCAAGTTTTTCAACATGACAAAGAATCAAACCACAAAGAAATGACTCGCTTTTGTAACCTTGAAGAGCTAATAGAAACACAAAGAAAAAAAATCAACACAATGAAACGTTGAAGGAGTTATTACGTGAAATTTTATAAGTAGAGGTGTAGAGGTTATCCAAGGCTCCGAAACTGTATTTATAGAAAAAAAATAACTATTGGGAGCCAGAATTAATGCGCCTATCACGTCGAACCCCCCAATGACTTCGAAGTTTTGTGGAGTGACCCTTTGGCTTCATCTGCATAATAAAATGTCGAAGCCCCCAATAACTGGACGTTTTATGGGTTGGTTTAAAAGAAAAAATAAAAAGAGTAATTGCTGGCAATTAAAACGTCGAACCCCCAAAAGAATTCGACGTTTTGTGGTTGGTTTAAAAGAAAAAATAAAAATATAATAAAAAAAGAGATTGAGCCTTTGGCTTCTGGCGGGTCAATAAAACGTCGAAGCCCCAAGTAATTGGACGTTTTATTGATTGGTTTAAAATAAAAAAATAAAATGAATAACTGCTGGCAAATAAAACGTCGAAGCACCCAAAAGAATTCGTCGTTTTGTGGTTGATTTAAAAGAAAAAAGAAAAATATAATAAAAAAGGGATTGAATTTACGTCGAGTTGGTTCTAGTCGTGACGTTAATTCATTTTAGACGATGAGTTGGATTCCAAAACAAAGTGGAGTGATTGAATTTATTTACGACAATACCACCGGTCATTGTTAAAGTTGGTTGTTTTGTTATGGGACGTTATACGCGATTTTTGTACTAATGCACCCAACAATACCTTAACTCCTATACCTTTCACGGGCTTGTAAAAGTTGACAAATCAAGCGTATGAGAATGGTAAAGGCCTGATTTCTCAAAAAAACTAAAATCTTATACTCAAACACTCAAGAAAAACCTTACCTTTAAAAATGTAGTGATATTTTTGAAATTATTGATAAAGTATAAGCTCTATATCTAAGTTAACTAAAGGTTATATCTTGACTATCTCGATTTTGTCAAAGAACTAAAGCCTATACTCAAATCATCATAGTATAAGCTTGAGTTAACTTAGAATCGGAGTTCATCTTGCCCACAATTTAAAAAACGTCAATACATTTTTAATGACTATGTTTTTCTTAAAACAATAATAAAAAAAATGTCAATTTAATTAATTTCATTATTTACGCCTTTTTAATTTTAATTGAAAAAATATTTATAAATTAGATTAGTTGAAATTTAAAAAGTAATATTTTGATTAAAATTTTAAAAAAAATATGTTTTATCTTTTACACGTAGTTCCTGAAAAGGATATTATAGGAAGTACTTTATTTACATACAAAGGACTATGAGTAAAGAGTTTAATACTGTTTAATCAAATCAACACATTCTAAGGGTAAAAGATTGGAACAAAAGAAAAACGTAGTGATATATAGATTTGTTAAGAAAGCTACATTTTATACAGTCAAACAAAACAGATGAAATAATATAATACATTCTATACAAATAGACATAACATATGAAAATATATATATAAAAAAATGAAAATATATGGTTATTATTTGCATTTTGCCCTTGATTTTGTTTCTGCCTCTAAAAACTCTTTTAATTAGAATACAATAAAAGTTAAAGGGTGTGTTTGACAATTGTTAACTGAAAAATTTACAAGTTGATTAAAAGTTAATTACTTACTAAAAACTATTAAAATTTTAAAATCATGTTTTTCCTTTAAAAATTTGGATAAAATATTACTCTGAAAACTTTTGGATATAAACTTGAGAAAATAATCAAATACTTATTGATGTTTACAATTTAAGAAAAATACAAAATTATTGAATATTTAATATTTAAAATTCTTTGAATATAAAATGGAGGTCCTTGTTGAAGGTTTCTCAATAAATACAATGGTCCTTTACACTCGTATACACACGATATACTAATCTTATAAAAAGAAATAAATAAACAAATAAGACAGTAATTATTTGTAGTATTTATGGACGTTGACAAAGGCAAGAAAGTTTATCCAATTGCAGAATGCAGTTTTTAATTGCTTTTATCATAGAAACTTTCAACAGCATAGAAACTTTCAATTACTTTCTGTTCAATATTTATTGAAACTCTCAATTACTTTCTGTTGAATTTTTGTTGAAACTTTCAATTCTATTGTTACTCTCAAGGTAAAGGTGGTCCAGTTGTTTCAATGCATTCATTGCAAGCATATATGTCTTCAGAGGTTTAGGCATTATCCTCTGTCAATGTTCTTCTGTGTGCAACATAAAACTTTCATACTGTAAAAGACAGGGGATAACCTATAAATTGTCTGTCGGAATTTACTTTGGGTTGTGAAATATGAATGGTCCCTGTACATATACCTATAATCATAAATGAAGTTCTGCTTTCTTCTAAATATAGATTAATAGGTTTAGTTTCTTGGAAAGTGAAAAGGTATAAAATATCAGTCTCATAACCAAATCACTTCCAAAAATTTGCCACACACCTTTTACACTAACACGTCTTTTCTTATGTTTCTTGCAATGTTTAATAACTGAGATACAATTTAAGAAGGAATTAAAGCATTTAAAAGAAACACAAATCCTATTATCTCATCAGTCCAAAACAAAATAATATATATTCTTGTAATATTTTTTTTAATTAAGTTAAGTAGTGAGCTATCAGAGTCATGACTTAATTATTTTCTAAAATAATATGTAAATTAATGTCACAAAATAAAATTATTTATATTAAAATATTAAAAATATAATATCACCAATTAAGCTTCTGAACCTAAAAATCTTATAGTTGCATTAAAATTTATATGGCAAAAACATTAATCAATACATTAATAATAATAATACACCAGTTTTAATAAAATAATTTATATATATATATATATATATATATATATATATATATATATATATATATATATATATATATAATGCAATGATAAAATTTGAGAAATTATACATTACCTGAAATTAGTTATATTAAAAAGGGTATTTACATTTTTCTAGTTTTAAAAAATATATTTTCATATTAGCTTTTTATAAATTAAAATAACAAGATCTTTTTAAATTTTCAAACATACTTGTTTTTGTAACTTATGTTTTGAATAAAATAAAATGACATTCAGATTTTTTATTATGTTTAATAAACTAATACATAGCCTAACCTTATTTTAAAATAACGAATTTAATAAAATTTAATTAAAATTATGAAAACAATTAAAGTTTTAAAATAAAAATTAAATATTTCATAGAAATAAAATACTGTGTACAATCTTTTCTTTAAATTTCAGTTAATATACTATTTTAGAACAAAACAAGAGAGGTTTTTTTTAAAATATATTGAAATAAGTATCATTTTAATAAAAATATAAAAGAAAATGATGTTTGATAAAAAGAAATAAAACTATCACCATTATATTAAAAATTACCAGAACTTTTTCTTCATAAAACAATATCATATTCATTCTATTATAATATCAATGTACGCCCTCGAGTGCAATATAATTTTTTACTGACCTTGATTGATGTATCAGCACAGATTTTTTTTAACAATTTTTCTACAAATTGTCATTCTGCTTTAAATTATGTAATTTTTTATTTAAATTTTATTAATTATTTATAATAAAAAATCACATACACAAAAAAGTCTACATAGAATATAATAATTTACTAATATTTTATTTTAATAATTGTTGTCATAATTATTTATTTAATTTTTTATTATCATCAAATTGAATACAAGCAAAAAGTGAACACCTAGCACATGTGATTCTTATATGTATAATAATATTAAATAAATATAGCAATTAATATTTTGGAGAAAATCTTTGGATGTCTTTGCAGAGAACTGATTTTGTAACCGAATTAAATTAATATGTAACTAAAGTGTAGTATAAATTAGGGAGTAACTCTTAGGTCGTCTCTCAAATACCAATTGTAGTTCAAGCAATAGGTTAAATATATGGTGGAAGTGGTTTTTAGACAGTTTTGTGAATTAAAATGCACTCAAGTAAAACACGATTCAAACACTAATTGAAAATGGTTAATCACTAGCTCAATTAGATTGTTTCAATCACATATTAACAAAAATAACTCACTCTTTTAACCCCTTCCAACACAAGTTAATCAACTAAGCGAAGATTAACCATGTTTTCATAAAAGCGAATTAAGCAAACACAATGCTCATATTCAATCAATTATGCACCATACAGTTTCATCAATTAAGCGAAGATTAAACACCAATTAGACAACTAAGCGTGTACACAATTGCAAGTGCACAAACAGATTTAATATCATCCAAGTTAGAGTAGCAAAAACACAATTACGATTCAGAAATATCATGGAAACGATGCAATTTTAGTAATAACCAACTAAGCACACTTAACCTACCAAAACAAAGTTAAAACAGCAAAACCAACAGTAATAGCAGAACCAAAAACGCAATTAGAAAACGAATGCAAAACTAGAACAAAAATTGGAAATGAAGCTGGATTAGAAATTGGCAAAATGAAAATGCAAGGAAGACAACAAAACGAGAATGAAAAGAAGAACTCAAACGGAAATTAAATTTGCAATTGAAAACAAAATTGATTCAATACATAAAGAGGGAAAGAAAAACAAAACCTAAAACCTCCCAAAGGGGGGCTAAAAAACATAAATTGGAGAAGAAGAAGAGTGAAATGTGATTTTGGGGTTTATAAATCCCTAATTACAATTCTGCCCTTCATAAGGGCTTCTACAAAAATATGCCTAAAAATGGGCACAAAGCCAAAAAAGAGGGAAATTCAAATATAATGTTGACGTGGATAATGGAAAATGACATGACAACACTCTTATTGTCCCAAAATATGATTCTAAAATTGTCCTACAAATAATAATTGGAATAACTAAGCTCAAATAATTCAAATTAATTAAAACAAGAATTACTAGTCAAATTCAACCCAAATAGTGAAAATGAAACAATAATGGAGAAATAAACACAATTCACTAATACAATTTGGTGCGGAAAACTAAGCGAATAGTACAAAATAATGATTCATCAAGTACATACTCGACTCTCTAAAAACAATAGTCATAGCAAATTATATATCATACAAACAACAAATGTAAGAATAAATTATTGAAAATAAAACTCTAACATAAGATATGGATATAAAAGAAGCAACTTTATTAGCAATTTATAAACTATCTAATTTCAATCAATCACACATTAAAAAATCATATAAATCACACATGGATCTATAAGTTAAAAGATATTTAACAACAAAATATTGACTCACGTCTTTTGAAAAACTCATACTAAATACATCCTACCATAGATTTATATCTAATATAATCCAAGATGTAGATTTACAAGCAAATCAACGAATTATGAACTCAAAGTAAGTTCATCACAACCTAAGTCTTTTCATGAGTAGTAGAAGAATTTACCCATTAAATGTACAAATATACAAATATGTTAATTGTATATGAAACTTTATCAAAAAGACCTTTCATGACATAACCAAGAAGTCTTACCTCATACAAAAGTACCTTATTAAAATATACATTTTATTTAATATTCACAAAAATACAACCAAAGAAAAGCTCCACTACTTCATTGTTGCTCCTCACTATCACCTAAAAGACACTCTTCTTATGTACAATATACGACCATTGTAGGTTGAGAAATCCCAAATATCACATAATTAAAATAAAGGGTAAGCTAGTGAAAACTAATCAATACTATATAAACCATCAGTTCACTGAATTAATTTAATCTCCTACCATTTCATCACGCTCTCTCCATTCCTATTAGAAAATTTGATTCAACATATAAAATTAACTTTTCAAAGAAGATTCATCATTAATTCTAAATCAACCATTAGCAACAAAAATCAAATGTCTATCATAATACAATCACCACTTATACTTCTAGAAAGAGAAGGCTTGGAGACTTTCCATTCTTCCCCATGGGGGATTTGGCATCAAAGGCTCCCTTCTTCTCCCTCTCGCGCTTATCAAAGGCTCTCTTATTTTCTCTCTTGCAGCACATTCCCTCACTGTCCTCCCCTAAACCATAATCTCGCAAACATACCGAAAAAGAAAAAAAAAAGAGAGGAAGGAAGATGACTCTTACAATCAAAAGACGAACAAAATAACATTACTAGGGTTTTCTCTCTCAACCCAATAGGAAGAAACAACAAAAAATAAATTCTTATTTGGTTCCCCATAGATTCAAACCTAGGCATGCGAAGTCAACACACAACCTTAGCCACTAGGCTATTTTTTTTATTACAATGACATTTAATATGTACTTAACTGATACTTTAGCTCATGCAAAAACTAAAGCATTTTAACCCAACCATGAAGTACCTGAAAAACACTAGAAGGAGGTATTGAATAGTGTTATTGAAAAACTTTTTCGCAGCCGGTATGAAATAACATTAGAGGAGTCTTCGACGCCTTAGCTAAAGTATATGATATAACATGCTATCGAGCTTAAAATTCTTCTTTTAAATGCTTAGACGCTCGACTTGATAAACATTGAACATTTAATGTCATTTAATGCTTTCTTAGAACAACAAAGTGTTTTTTGATTTTCTACCGGTAGGTAGATTTTTGCAATTAAGCTCTTTTCTAAAGATATCAAGTATTGTATAAAGGCTTCATCATTGGACAAAGTATGATTTAAGCTCATGGTATCGTGTAATCAAGTAAACACTTATTTTGCTTTTGTCTCTTTTTAAACAAATTATATTGTTTCAAGTTTTTTATGTTTTAATATTTTAGTTTGTTTTGTTAGAGACATCATCTTGACTTGCTTTAATTTAGAGAGCTAAGTTGAATACCTTCTTCAGGTATGATAAGCATCAAGCGTTTAACTCTAACTCTCTTTAAACACTTTAGGCATAATAGCTTTTAGTTTTGTGCAACAAATATAATAAGTTATAAAGTAAATGATAAAGTTTTAGTATCAACTTTTTCTATTTTACGAGAAAATTTTGGTTTTAACGCACTCTTCTCAGTTTTAACATAATTACATTTGTGCACTCTCAATATTTTTGTCTTTCTAGCTTCACTCACCAATTTCAACACAACAAAAATTAAGAGATGATAATAATAATAATATAATACCGCTACGTCTTTATTTTTTAGCAAATAAAAATATGACATATGACAATGTAAGAATATCATCAAGTTATTAACTCTATTGACTAAAAAATTTAATAGATTAGGAAAAGCATGTTAAATACTCAAGTCATAAAAATCATATCTAATCACATCTATAACTATTAATGAAATATGTATTATTGTCATTTTTGTGTCACATTCTCGTTTGTAAGAATTGTAAATGAATAGTGATCCTATTAATAATGATAATGATTTCTCACGACTCACAAACAGACTATAAAATATTTTTATCAAAATAAATTAATTAATATTAATTAAAAAATGAAACTGTGGGTATTTATACATATAATAAAGTTGAAATTTGTTAATTATTTGAGTCAAAATACCTGAGAATTGAAGATTCCCTGAATAGTAAATAAATTTATATATCAAAGAACGTTATTGACATTTGGAAAACATGATTTAAGAGGAAACAATTAAATTTTTTGACCTTTGAAACTTTGACCCTTCTATATAATAATAGTAAGTTTGAGTGTTCATTTTATGAAATATAAATATTCTACATTAATGTGCCTTAGACCAAGAAAATATTTTTAGTTTTAAGTAAGTGAATATATGTGCATGCATACAAATATATGTTACACATTAAGTGATAATTCGCATTGAGAAAAGTAAACTTAAATTGGCCTAACTGAAAATTTATGACTACTAAGAGAACATGTACATACTTTAAAATGGCAGTTTTTAGAGGCAATTCCACACTGTTCTTATTAAGCTTAGTCTTAAAGGATTCTTTTGATAACAAATGTCAGATCAACGGTTATCTAATATAAATTAAATAGCGCATTCAATATAGAAAAAGAAAGTGGCCAAAATTCACCGATCCTTTATCAAAAAAGAAAGAATCGTGTCAGCAAAAAGCAGTAAAAGTGGCATATCTCAAGAAATAATTTTGAAAGTGGTATAAGATGAGAAAAATGCTTTAATAAAAGTAGAATTATATATTTATGGCTATGAGAAAAGTCCCGATGCTTTAGCAGTGTGATAATTATAAAGTCAAACAGGAGCTAATTCTCCTCCTCACATCACATGTTCCTCCATCCTCAACAACACAATAAACCCCTCCACATGCTATTAAGAATTCCCCAACCCTGACCCTAGCTATTCTGGTCCCTATAAGTTTTGCCCCACCACCCTTTAACCCACACTGATTCCTATAAATTCACCAGAATGTCGCAACAACATAGCTCAAGGTAATTAAAGGAAAGCTGGTTTTGGAGGCAAGCCAAGAAGGCCGAGAAACCGTGCTCCATTAACTACAGAAGTGGGTCTCCGAATCTCACTGTTGTTTGTTTATCAAGAAAAAGCGTGTCTAAAAATGGTTAGGAATCAGAAAAGTGTAGTAGCTATGGTTAGCCAGGAGAGAAAGAAGAAGATGAAAAACGAGTCCTATGGGTTTGGGTCCATTTTCATGCATGCCGATGGTAAAGATTTGTTTTTAATGATTTTAGGTACACTTGGGGCTGTTGGGGAAGGCTTTGCCACCCCTCTAGTGTTGTTTATCAGTAGTCGCATGATGAATAACATTGGGAGTTCATCCAACATGCAAGGGAACGCCTTCATCCATAACATCGACAAGGTTCAATTCTATCTCTCTCTATACACACAAGAAATTTTTATATGTTCACTAATCACCGTGATCTCAATTAATCTCATCAACATACCTAGTTGAGTGTCATGTAAAATTAATTGAAGACATGAACACGTGAAACTCTTAAACTGTCTTAATAAGTTCTCTACTTAAATCACATGAAAAGAGTATAACATGAGGGAAGCTTGCTAACTGTTTAGGCTTTGCTTGTGATGCAGAATGCAGTGGCGTGGTTATATTTAGCTGTTTGCTCTTTTGCCGTTTGCTTCCTCGGTGAGTTTTGGTTCGCAATGATTTTGCTTTTCCTTTTTCTCTTTCCGTTTAGGCCACGCAAATTAAAGTGATGATATAGTTGCATCCTTTTTTCTTTAACTATTATTATACTTTGCAACTTTTTTTTTCCAGAGGGTTACTGTTGGACGAGAACAAGCGAAAGACAGGCAGCGAGAATGAGATTCAGGTATCTGAAAGCAGTGCTTCGACAAGATATCGCGTACTTCGATATGCATGTCACAAGCACGTCAGAGATCATTACCAGCGTCTCCAACGACAGCCTCGTAATTCAAGATGTTCTCAGTGAAAAAGTACGCTGTTGTGTTTCATTATAGTTACCAAAAAAAGATAATCTTAAGTGAAAGCTCGTAATTGTTCTTATAACCAATCACACACATGTGTTACAGGTTCCGAATTTCTTGATGAACATTTCGTTGTTCGTTGGGAGCTACATAGCGGCGTTTGCAATGTTGTGGAGGCTGGCCATTGTGGGGTTTCCTTTCGTGGTTCTTCTGGTGATCCCGGGTTTAATTTACGGCAAGACCTTGTTGGGGTTGTCTAGTAAAATCAGAGATGAGTATAATGAAGCAGGAACAGTTGTGGAACAAGCAATTTCATCAATCAGAACCGTTTATTCCTTCGTTGGGGAAAGCCAGACCTTGAACACTTTCTCAAACGCGCTTCAAGGGACGGTGAAGTTGGGCCTGAAGCAAGGCTGGGCAAAAGGCTTAGCCATTGGTAGCAACGGCGTCGTTTTCGCCATTTGGTCTTTCATGTCCTATTACGGCAGCAGACTCGTTATTTATCATGGCGTCAAAGGAGGGACAGTTTTCGCCGTTGGAGCAGCAATAGCTGTTGGTGGATTGTAAGCATTAATTACCACCCCTATTATATTTATTATATAATAACATTATTATCATTATCGTAATGAATACTATTGTCTTGTCTGTATTATGAATTTGTTTTATAGTGAAATATTGGAATGAAGGTTAATTAATTTTCTGTTTGTGAAAAAGGGGACTGGGAGCGGCTTTAGCGAATGTGAAGTTCTTTTCGGAGGCGGGTGCGGCGGCGGAGCGTATAAAGCAGGTGATAAAGAGGGTTCCGAGGATTGATTCTGAGAGCGAGGAAGGGGAGATTCTGGAGAGAGTTAACGGGGAAGTTGAATTTGACAGGGTGGAATTTGTGTACCCGTCGAGACTAGAGAGTCCAGTATTGAACGGGTTGAGTGTGAGAATTCCGGCAGGGAAGAGAGTGGCGTTGGTTGGGGAGAGTGGGTCGGGGAAGTCGACGGTGATAGCGCTTTTGCAGAGGTTCTATGACCCAATGGGAGGAGAGGTGCGTTTGGATGGGGTAGGGATTCAGAAGTTGCAGGTCAAATGGTTGCGTTCGCAGATGGGGTTGGTGAGCCAGGAGCCTGCTCTGTTCGCCACAACCATTAAAGAGAACATACTTTTCGGCAGAGAGGATGCCACGGAGGACCAAGTTATTGAGGCTGCAAAAGCTGCGCATGCTCATGATTTCATCTCGCTTCTGCCTCACGGTTACCAAACACAGGTCATACCTATTCTCTTCCTATCATACCTCTGCTCTCCCTACTCACCCACTTATCTTATCAACTCATTCATCATTCATCCCTCTCTCTTCGCCCTTCACGTAATAAATGCTAAAGCGGCTCCTCCATCTAATCTACTACCTACCTATGCTATACTATATCATGTATCCTATTTTACATTTTCCTTCTCCCTCTCGCGTCTCTCTCACTTCAATTTTAGGTTTAATAGCCAATTTAGTCCTCACTTTGGTTGAAAAATCTCAATTTAGTCCCTCGCTATAAAAGTGTTTTACATTAGTCCTAACTTTTAGAATACTGGGTCAGATTGGTCCCTTTCGTTAAATATAAGTTAACGAAATTAATGGATGATGATGTGACACAGCTTAAAGCTGATGTGTTAGATTGGTCCCTCGTTAGCTTTAAGTTGTGTCACATCATCATCCATTAATTTTGTTAACTTATATTTAACAGAAATGACCAATCTGACCCACTATTTTAAAAGCTAGGACTAATTCAAAACACTTTTATAACGAGGGACTAAATTGAGATTTTTCAACCAAAGTGAGGACTAAATTGGCTATTAAACCTTAATTTTAATAAAGAAATCTAATACAAACACTTTTAGCATTTTTCAAATAAAAAAGAAAACCTTTTTTTCAATATTTTGCAGTGACTTTTAGTCAAAGCTTTCATTTACTATAGATCGCTTTTAGAAAATAAAATAAAAATTAATTTATATATTAGTAAAAAGAAAATTTTAAAGAAACTCCTGAGCGAGCGAATTTACAATAGTATTACTTAATTTTAATTTATGATTTATCTATTTTTTTCTTACTATAAGAAGAAATTTATGAAACATAACCTTATGAACAATATGCACATCAAATAACGCTTTTGATTCCACTTGCAGGTGGGAGAGAGGGGAATTCAGATGTCTGGGGGACAGAAACAGAGGATAGCGATTGCGAGGGCAATAATCAAGAAACCGCGAATTCTACTTCTGGACGAAGCAACAAGCGCGCTAGACACAGAATCCGAGCATCTCGTCCAACAGGCACTGGACAACGCCGCCGCGGGTTGCACCGCTATCATCATCGCCCACCGTTTATCCACTATCCAGAACGCAGACCTCATCGTCGTCGTCGCGGGCGGAAAGGTAATAGAGATGGGCTCGCACGACGAGCTCCTCGAAAACGACACCAGCGCCTACGCCTCCTCTTTCCGCCTCCAGCAACAAACGGAGAAAGAGAAAGTAGCCGAAAGCGAGGAAAACGTTGCTCCAAGGAGTGTCACGAGCACGTCATCCACGACAGACATGGAAAACGCGCTCCCGGTGGGGCCAGTTGGTGGGAGTGGTACGGACGTGGCGGAAGGGAAGAAGATACCGGCGCCGTCGTTTCACAGATTGGTATCCCTGAGTCTCCCCGAGTGGAAACACGTGCTTGTGGGGTGCTTAAACGCGATGGTGTTCGGTGCCGTTCAGCCAGTTTACGCATTCACTATGGGGTCCACGATACTGTTGTATTTTCACGCGGATCATGAGGAGATAGCGAGGAAGACTAGGATCTACTCGTTCGCCTTTCTGGGCCTGTTTGTGGTGTCTTTCATTGCAAATGTTGGGCAGCATTATTGTTTCGCCTACATGGGGGAATACTTGACCAAAAGGGTCAGAGAGACCGTGCTTTCGAAAATCCTCACTTTCGAAATTGGATGGTTTGATTTGGACGAAAACTCCAGTGGCGCCATCTGTTCCAGGCTTGCCAAAGACGCCAATGTGGTAAGTTTCCGCTTCCATTTCCTTAATTACTTCTGCCGTAACGTTTCTAACTTTTTCTTTTCACACTTTCTAATAACGGTATCAATCATTTGACTCCGTTTCTTCAATTTCTTCTGCTTTAACGTTTTTAAGTTCTTCTTTTC
This sequence comes from Vigna umbellata, assembly GCF_029865625.1. Lineage (NCBI taxonomy): Eukaryota > Viridiplantae > Streptophyta > Magnoliopsida > Fabales > Fabaceae > Vigna > Vigna umbellata. Next base: position 45,092,879 of record NC_142173.1, read on the forward strand.
ACGAATAATGACATCAATCATTTACCATTTGCCTTAGGAAAACAAACACCATAATAAGAAAAGATGAAACATAATGACTATGATAAAATATGTTTAAGAAAAGAAGTCTTGTTAATCAGTACCCCACACTTGTCTGAGTCAAAATAATAGGATCTCGAATAAATGCCATCTTATTTCTCATTTTAAAACTATACATAGCCCACCTGATAAATAATAATACCTTTTATGAGCGATATATGATGAGCGAAAGATAGAAAAAAAAAAATATGTGTACAATTAAGTTTAAAAAAAAATATTAAAAGCAGCATTCGTGTTGTTCAGTAACTTATCTGTTTTAACCAAACAATCATCAAAATTTTCACTTGAAAAAATATTTTCAAAATATTCTAGTACAACCTTTTTCTGTGTGTCAGGAAAGCGAAAGATATCAAACTTAAGTTATTCTTTCTTTTCTTATTTTCATGGTGAAAGTGATAGTGGGAGGTGTATAACATGAGAAGAAAAGATATGAAGGAATTTGTACTATTTAAGGTCTTATTGTTTTGTACCATAAATTCTCACAAATGAGGCTATAATGCATGTATCTCTCTACATGCAACGCCATGGTTGTCGGTGAGAATGTGGTTCACAAAAGGTAAATCTTCTGGATTAAAGATGGAGGACCTCTATTGGTATATCTTCAGTTGTGGTTACATCCTATCCGTACCCTTTTTCTTTTGAAGAAAAGGGAGGACCCGGCTCCACCTCACTTTCCGTTACCTTATTTTTCCTTTCCTTTCTTTATCTTTCAAACCAGGGTACTTCTAAAAACATAACTATATATTCCAAGTATAATTTTTATTCACTCTGCTACAGTGGAATTAGTTCAACTAGTCACTCATTGAATACATCAAATTTAGAATAGGATACTGAGATATTTCCTTAAGAATCTAGGATTGTGCTAATTGAGTGTAGAAAAGAGAGATGGAAAGGAGGAAAAAAATCTAAAATGTGATAGAAAAGAAAACTAATAGTATAGCCAATAGGAAAATCTATAGCATTTTCCTTTCCCAGAACGCTAGGAGGAAACTGGGCGTGGGCCAAGAAGAAGCGACCGAAGAAAGAAAGTGATTTTCATCACAATAGTAAAATTTAAAATTATAAATATTTATTTTAAATCATTCGATAAGAATATACAATAACTTAAGAATAAATACAATATATTCTAGTTTACTTAATGGAATCACTTTCATTTTATCTACTTATCATTAACGGAGACCATATTTCTTATCATAATTGCCTTAAGTAATTCTTTCAAGTATAATATTACGATGAAAGCATCTTTTCCTTACCATAATATTCTTAAGACAGGCATCTTTTTCGTTTGGTTGACCCTTTTTCTTTTATTCATAGTGAAGACTTTGTAGTTGCAGTTAACTATCCGTACATACTTTATTTTTTACTAGAACTTTGCAGTATAAACTGTCAATTTTAACAATTTTTCTTAGGATCAAACTTTTTTAACATATTAACTAACAGTAAAAGCGTAAACTGAGGACATTTAGTTTTAAATAACATAAACATTACCACTGCTAAAAATCTCATTGCACGTAAAAAAAAATAGTTTTCATTTTTTTTCCTATGAGATTGTTTTACTATTTAATTATATATTGCCATCTATTAGAAAACAATACAAAATATTTAAATCGTCACATCAAATGCTGTGATGAACAGCATGAAAGAGAGGATTACGAGGCTTTGAAGGTGGTATTGTGGCTCCTGTCACAACAGAGGAAAGTTATGTACGTTGTTTGGGTACGCCAGATAATTTGATAGTGGCTTCATGCCGTCTAAACCGGCTTTAATGCAAGCACACGTGCTTGTTTTTCAGCGTGTTCTTTAGCTTTTTGTGCGATAAGTGTTGGTAGTTTGGCAGCTACGTACAAGATCTTGGTAGTTGTTAGTGTGGTTGTGATTGGATCCATGACTAGCGTGTGTTGATGTTTGATATTTGGTTGTGTTGATTCAGGTAAGGTCTCTAGTGGGAGATAGAATGGCATTGCTGGTACAGACATTTTCAGCGGTGATAACAGCTTACACAATGGGTCTGATAATTTCCTGGAAGCTTTCCATTGTTATGATAGCGGTACAACCTATCATCATAGGTTGCTTTTACACAAGGCGTGTCCTTCTCAAGAGCATGTCCAACATGTCCCTGAAGGCCCAGCAACAAAGCAGCAAACTGGCATCAGAAGCGGTTTCCAATCTCCGAACCGTCACAGCCTTTTCTTCGCAGCACCGGATTCTCAAAATGCTTGAAGCGGCCCAAGAGGGTCCAAGCAGAGAGAACATTCGGCAGTCGTGGTTTGCTGGCATGGGGCTTGGATTCTCCCAAGGCCTTGCATCTTGCGTTTGGGCCCTAGATTTTTGGTACGGTGGCAAGCTCATCTCGAACGGGCACATAACAACAAAAGCGTTCTTTGAGAGCTTCATGGTTTTGGTGAGCACTGGGAGGATAATTGCGGATGCGGGAAGCATGACAACGGATCTTGCTAGAGGTGCTGATGTTGTGGCCT